>NC_090790.1:19276121-19421121 GCF_040054535.1 Antennarius striatus
TTTGCTTTTTAAAATGTGGTGGAAATGTCTTGTTCTTGTCTTTTCCACCCGGCTGGTTTCTAACCTCACCTCTGCGGCGGCTTCAGGTGAAGCTCGACTTCACGACAAACAACATGAACAACTTTATGCAGCTCAAAACGTTGCTATGGCTTTATTTCTCAGAATTCAGAACTGAGCATCAAACGGATCAGGTTCAGATTGGAGCCTGGAATTTTTTTATTTCATACCACGCGGAATATATAAAACTAGCAATAAAACATAATTTTCAAGCTCATGCATCCAGTTCTGAGAGTTTTAGAAAATTATATCCAAACATCAGTTTCTTTCTTTTCTTTTTGGGGTGGACAATCTAAAGTCAATTTAATTTAATTTAATTTAATTTAATTTAATTTAATTTAATTTAATTTAATTTAATTTAATTTAATTTAGACAGAATGTATTAATAATAATAATAAGTAGTTAATTATATTATTAAAAATAATTAATAATAATAATAAATAATAATTTAATATCACAGGAATTCTAGATGTGCTAACTGCTGACACCACAGTTAGCATGAAGCTTTACAAAAATAACATTATTTAAAGAAATATAATTTGAAAATTTCATTAAAAATGTCCTTTTTTTAGCGTAACAAGGTGGAGATGCTACGCTCAACAGAGAAGGTTTTGAAAGGTAAAATCAAAACTTTGTTCAAACCATTGTTTGAACGTCTCTTCTTCGAACTCTTGAATGATGTCACTTCCTGTTAGTGGTGTCACTTACAGGAAGCATGTGTTGCATCACATGAAATTGATGGAAACAAATAAATCTTGTTGTTTTAAACAAAAATTAGGTTATTTTTATACTATGAACACATTTCCTATAAAGAGGAAAGTATTTCTAACAATAAGAACAATAAATGTTTGAGATTTATTTGATGTTTTTTAAGTTTTTCATGGCATGAATGACAAAAATGCTCAAAGTGGACATGAGAAAATTATTGTATACAATAAACGTTAAAAATATGCTAATTGTATTTTTAATATTTAATTGTATTTTACCTCATGCTAACAAGCTAACAAGCTTCATTATGTCTCCCATTCCTTTTTTAAATGTTGGGACTCAAACTGATCAGTTTCCATCGATTGACCCGGTCGCACACCGATTCTACGCCGATTCCATCTGAATCGAGGTGACATCCGGCGCCACACAGGCTCCGCCCAGCTGATGCGGACGTATATATTATTCCTTCTCCGGCCCTGATGGTCCGACACAACTCCTCCATCATTACACCCCTTCCAATGTGTATCTGAGCTCATGAATATAAATCCTACACCCCATAAAGAGATGGGTCTCAACAAGCACATCTAATAAGAATACTCACTGTACGGCGAGGCATGAATAAATAGAAGGGAGCGACGGCGGGAGGAAATGACAGACAGGAGGGATGCTGGAAGGAGATGGAGAGATGGAGGCGTGAAGAGATGAATACTGAGCTTAATGATTAAAGAACCAGAGAGGAAAAGCCGTCGCGAGCCTCCGAGGCTCCGACTTCATCTCCGTTGAATTATTCCCAATGGACGTCTTCATCAATCAGCTGGGGTTACAGTAGGTCATGTGACCACAGCGGCTGCTTGTTTGATGTCCTCAACGTATTTAATTCAAATGTGAACAACGGGCTGAGTTTTTGTCGCGTATTTGAGCAGCTGATTCTATTTTGAGGTAGTTCAAAATCGATTTACACCAATCAACCAATCAATCAAATGATCAATAAATAAAATCAGTGACGTCATCGGAGACAAATCCCTCTCACACAATCAGTCCAAATCAAACTGTAACCGTGGAGATATATTTAAAAAAAAGAATCCATAACATTGGATTCTAGCTCCTTGAATCAACTTTGGATTCAAGAGGTTCCTTGAATCCAAGGTTGATTCAAAGATCTATAAGGCAGTGAAAACATGAACCTTTAACGATAAACTTTTAAAGACATCTTCTCTGAATCCAATTTGATTCAATGCCGGTTAGCCGCTAGCTGTTAGCTGTTAACTGTTAGCGTGTCATTCCACTGGTTAAAGCCACTTTGTGCACCTCCAGTTTTTTTTTGCTATCATCAGTCTTCATCGTGTTGAAGAGATGAAGCTTAACGCCGCTGGCCTTCTCCTAACTAATGGCCCTCAGGGGCCCCGCCTCAGAGCCCCGCCCCAGGGAGACAGAATCAACAGCAGCCTCGGCTGACCGGCCTTCTGTCGCCGCCAAGTAATGGCCGTTACCTTGGCTCGGAGATATCCGTCATCATCATCATTTATTCATTACAGGGGATGAAGCACGAGGGCCGGTGGAGGGGGCCCCCCTCTGGCCTGTGGGGGTGAGGCGATGCCCTGCTGGACAGAGGTGGTCACAGATAGAAGGCTGGATGTCTGGGGACATTAAACAGGGACCAGAGAATGACTCGACGGGCTGAAATTGTTTGTTTTTTTCTGGTTTGTTTTTCTGGAACTCACCAGGATCTGCTCACCAGGATCCTCACAGAATCAGAACCCCGACAGAACCCCGACAGAACCCCAACAGAACCCGTGGGAGCCTTTCACAAGGACATGAAGATGATAGACCTGAGAGGCGTCAGGTCAGGAGAACCTCCTGATCGCATCATGAGCAACACCTGAGCAGGTCTGGGGAGGAGGAGTCCAGAAGCCCCTGATATGGAGAGAGGAGTCAGGCTCCGCCCACCGGCGACGGAGACGACACGTCAACATCAGAAAAAGTTCACTCCTCGGATATTTTAATTCAGTGTTGAATTTAATATTCCTTGGACTTAAATTTTTTTATGTCTTTAAACATTTCTGGAGGGAATATTTAGTAGATGTAGCCTGATTGGTTTCTATATTTAGTCAGTTGAGCAATCTATTTTGGGTACCTTATTCCTAGTAGAATAAAGCCCTACCAGAGTAAAGTCCAAATAAAACACAGTCCTAGTTGTCTACAGTCCCAGTAGAATACTAGAGTTAAGTCAAAGTAAGGTATAGTCCTGGTAGAGTACAGTCCTGGTAGAGTACAGTCCTGGTAGAGTACAGTCCTGGTAGAGTACAGTCCTGGTAGGGTAGTCTTTACAGAGTACAGTCTTAGGAGAGTCCAGTCCTGGTAGAATACAGTCCTCGAAAAATACAGCACTTCCAGAGTAAAGTCAAAGTAAAGTACAGCCCTAATAGAGTACAGTCCTGGTAGAGTACAGTACAAGTACAGTTGTAGTAGAATGCAGGCCTGGTCATGTACAGTGTCAGTAGAGTACAGTTCTAGTAGAGTACAGTCTTGGCAGGGTGTAGTTCTAGTGCGTGGACTCAGCAGAGGGATTGGTCATCAGGTCCTGATAGACCTTCCCTCCACCCCTCCACCCCGCCATCCCTCTACCCTCCCACCCCTCCACCCCGCCATCCCTCTACCCTCCCACCCCTCCATCCGTCCACCCCTCTACCCTCCCACCCCTCTACCCTCCCACCCCTCCATCCTTCCATCCTCGACCCTGCAGGCAGCCGCAATGATTGATTCATCCCTGCAGCAAAAACAGCTGACTCATCTCTGCATTCCAGCTTTGTATTTCCGAAGTGGGCCGGAGCTAAACGGGTTTTCCCAATAGCCCCGCCTCCATCTGACGACCCCCCCCCCCCCTATAGCCCCGCCTCCGCCTGACGACCGCTGCTAAATATTCTAAAAGGAGGAAAGGTTTGCGCTGAGGTCACGTCTGGTGTGTGGACCATCATGAACATGTGGGTGAATGGAGAGATGTCTCAGCATGTGCATGGGTCAACACGGTCACCAACACGCACACACACACACACACACGCACCCACACACACACACACACACACACACTGGAGCAGCAGGCTAACTGGTCAATAATGCACTCAGTTTGTGAATGCATGTGTGTCTGCGTCGCTGTTGTGCTCCTTTGTGTGTCCTGCACATCCCCAGCAGTGATTACGGACATTCGGAATTCTGTGCCAGCGTCTGGCATGAGCTGGGGGGGGGGATTACTCATCTTCCTCAGATATTGTTCTCCTTGGTGGCGCTCGGCTTTGCGGCCGACTTAATGAGAGCAGAGAGCTTTGTTGCTGTGAATTCATCTATTCATCCAGAGACGAGGAAAGGTGGAGGAGAAATAAGGAAGCTGGTCTGCTTTTTCCTGGTGAAAAGGAACGACAACTAATACCTGAGGGAGCTTCCTTATCTCCGACCTGTCAACAGACGGACGCGTCACTCAGCGGAGGCTTTGCTCAATGGGGAGCAGCAGCCACCAATAGGAGCTGAAGACAGTGGCGCTTTCTTTCTCGCCGTGACCTTTTATCACACGGTGTTCGTGGAAGAACGCGATCCTCACTCTGAGACGCGCTTTCATTTCCTGATTTCAAAGCCAGGCTGAGGTGTTCTCGGCTTAGAGGAAGCTGGATGAGGTGAGGAGGCAGGAAGTGCATCGCAGGACAAACGCCAGATTACTGGATGAGGAGAGAAGATCAGGTTCAGGAGACGTGCTGACCACGCCTTGGTGGGGAATGTCAGGACGTTCTTCTTTATCCAGGTCCAAGGATCTTTAATAATGGTGGAGTCACTCTGACTGAGATGCAGTGAAGTGTAGATAGACAACAGATTGGTGCGTTCAGGGCCGTGCAGATCTGGTCTTCTCTATCCGAAACGGTAGAGAAGACCAGAAAGCAACAAAACCAGAGACCCCAAATGGTAGAGAAGACTAAAATATAACAGAACCTGGGTCCCAGGGGTGCCTCCCACAAACGTCAGGTTCTGGGTCCAGGTCTGGTGGTGACGTTTGGAGGACCTGCAGCTTCCAGAGCTCTGAGCAGCTCCCCTGCGTTCTGATTGGTTGCTGAGTTCATTGAGGAGGACCTGGATGGATGGAAATTAAACCTCCTCCCCAGAGACGACAAAAACTAGATCACTGAAACGGAGACATCATCCGTCCATCCATCCATCCACCCACCAACCCATGCACCTCTCTGTCTGTCTGTCTGTCTGTATGTCCGTTCGTCCGTCCGTCTGTCTATGTTCATTGCTAGATTTTGTCTATTTATTCATCAATGAATTGATGTCAGGATGATCAGCTGCTGACAAACAAACAAACAAAAACAAACAAACAAAATGCGACGGCTGAACTCATCAGTCCCATTGTTCGTTAGCTGCAGACAGACGTCCCATATTTCACCACGAACAGGCAGACGTTAGCTTTAGTATTAGCTTCAGTGACCATCACTCAGACTAGACTTCTAGATCAGACTGGTTGTTTCTGACTGTTTCAGACTGTTTCTGACTGTTTGACTCTTACTGATTGTTCCTGACTGTATGTTTTTGACTGTTCCTGACCGTTTCAGACCCTTACATGCTCGTAGTGACTGTTTTTGACTGTTTCTGACTCTTACTGACTGTTTCAGACTCTTACTAACTGTTGCAGACTCGTACTGACTCTTACTAACTGTTTCAGACTCTTATTGACTGTTTCAGAGTCTTACTGACTGTTCCTGACTGACTCTTACAG
The DNA here is from genome assembly GCF_040054535.1 of Antennarius striatus. Lineage (NCBI taxonomy): Eukaryota > Metazoa > Chordata > Actinopteri > Lophiiformes > Antennariidae > Antennarius > Antennarius striatus. The sequence continues at coordinate 19,281,646 of NC_090790.1, forward strand.
ACTGTTCCTGACTGACTCTTACTGACTGTTCCTGACTGACTCTTACTGACTGTTCCTGACTCTTACTGACTGTTCCTGACTGACTCTTCCTGACCGTTCCTGACTCTTACTGACTGTTCCTGACTGAATCTTACTGGCTGACTCTTCCTGACTGTTCCTGACTCTTACTGACTGTTCCTGACTGACTCTTACTGACTGTTCCTGACTCTTACTGACTGTTCCTGACTGACTCTTACTGACTGTTCCTGACTGACTCTTCCTGACTGTTCCTGACTCTTACTGACTGTTCCTGACTGTTCCTGACTCTTCCTGACTGTTCCTGACTCTTACTGACTGTTCCTGACTGACTCTTACTGACTGTTCCTGACTGACTCTTACTGACTGTTCCTGACTCTTACTGACTGTTCCTGACTGACTCTTCCTGACCGTTCCTGACTCTTACTGACTGTTCCTGACTGACTGTTCCTGACTGTTCCTGACTCTTACTGACTGTTCCTGACTGACTCTTCCTGACTGTTCCTGACTCTTACTGACTGTCCCTGACTCTTCCTGACTGTTCCTGAATCTTACTGACTGTTCCTGACTGACTCTTACTAATTGTTCCTGACTGACTCTTCCTGACTGTTCCTGACTCTTCCTGACTGTTCCTGACTCTTACTGACTGTTCCTGACTGACTCTTACTGACTGACTCTTCCTGACTGTTCCTGACTCTTACTGACTGTTCCTGACTGACTCTTACTGACTGACTCTTCCTGACTGTTCCTGAATCTTACTGACTGTTCCTGACTGACTCTTACTAATTGTTCCTGACTGACTCTTCCTGACTGTTCCTGACTCTTCCTGACTGTTCCTGACTCTTACTGACTGTTCCTGACTGACTCTTACTGACTGACTCTTCCTGACTGTTCCCGACTCTTCCTGACTGTTCCTGACTCTTACTGACTGTTCCCGACTGCTATCAGACACCAGGAGTTTCATCCGAGGAGAAGACAACCTCCTGACGTCATCGTTGCGTCACCCGGAAGGTGATCGATGAGGCTCCACGCTGTCGTGGTGGAGGAAGCTCTGTCCATAATCAATAATCACTCGATCGGCCTTTGAGCCACTGAGGGAGGAGGGATCTGTGTGGGCGGAGCCTACGTTCTGGCGCTCCTGGTTGGACATTCCTTTCCAGAGGCCGGCTGATCTCACTGCCAGGATAAGCCTCAGTAACAGATGGTTGCTGGAGCAGGCCTGGCCTTTCCTCCTCCTCCTCCTCCTCCTCCTCCTCCTCCTCCTCCTCCTCCTCCTCCTCTTCCTCGCTGCTGTTCTCATGGTAACACTATCTGTCAGGTCTGAAGGACTGGCTCCTTACAGGACACCAGCGGTGGACACTCTGCTCCCTCCCCCTCCAGCTCCTCCATCTTTCTTCCTGTCTCCATTCCAGGTTCCATTTCTTCCCTCTTCATCTCCTCCATCCGTCTCCAGCTCGTCGAGTCGACGGTTCCTCCTCTTCCTCCTCTTCCTCCTCCTCCTCCTGTTGTTTCATCACCCAGACATCTCTACCACGGGTTTAAACCTAATCTCCTGATGTAATTGCCCCCGTTGTCCTGGTTTCCTGCATCTTCCCTCCACTGGAGGACGTTCTCCAGACCCGACACCATCATGGCCTCGTGCAAACACACTTATTCAGGATATTAGATTTAAACCAGCTCAGATCGGTGCAGGAAGGACGACCAGCTGCTCCACCAAAAACCGGCAAAACTTCCTGAAACTGTCGGCCATCTGCCAATCAAAACGGGAACCGGACGTTCTGTTTGCGTCTGACTTTTCCACAAGGTGAGCTCACCTGGCTCCCCCCCCCCCCACCCTCCCTCCCTGCCTCCACCTCCTCGGGCCTCATCTCTCTTGCTGTGACGGCGTGGTGAATGGAATGGCGTCGCTGTATTACGGCGGGATAAAGTATCAGTGCTGGTAATCTTCCGTGGATTAATGGCTTCTTCTTTATCTGCTGCGGCTGCTCTGCTCAGATGTCTGGCCGGGGCCAGGAGCCTCCTGCTGGAATACTAATGACGGACAGACCGACAGCTCCAGCGCACCCTGTCCCACCCTCCCCCCTGGAGGGTGGTGGTGGGGTGGGGGGAGGACGCCAGTGTGTGTGTAAAGGGGCCACATATGTGCGAAGGGCATGTGCGTGGAGATGGACGGTGTGTGATTTCGCCTCCTTTGTCAGGGAGTCGCCGTCCTCCTTGTCCCGGCTGACACCTGCTTTGCATATAGGAGGGGCAAGAGGGGAGGGGCAATAATGGTACCCCACCACCACCACCACCACTCACAACCAGGATGTGTGAGAGGGGGCACAGAAAGGAGAGAAGAAGCGAAGGCAAGGGGGGAGGGAGAGGAGATCCAGCAGATTAGTAGAAGAAAATAAAGCAGCGTGATGGAACAATAGGAAATATGAACAGATCCCAGGAAGTGGACTCCAGGCGGGGCGCAGATCCACCGACAGACTGTCTGTAGTGAACCACCGCTGCAGGCTGGAGCGATTGTGCTCAGTGACTCCCATTCCATTTCCTCAGCAAGGTCACATTCATCCCTCGCCGACCGCAGGCTAAGAATATCTAGAAGGTCCTTTATGAAAGGGAAAAGCAGCAACACTCAAGACCATCTGCTTCCTCCAAGGAGGAAGAAAAGAACAGGAGGAGGAGGAGGAGGAAGGGTGGAGGTGGTGGTGGTGGTGGTGGTGGTGGTGGTGGGGAGGGGAGGTGACAGAAGCACACCATGTACCAACCGCTGGCCCCCGCCTGCATGAGCAGGAGAGCAGAGGAGAACAAAGAAGACCACTGGAACCAGAGATTGCCTCGTTCCCCCAAGGTGGAACCAGATGAGAACCAGCTGGTCTGATTGGAGGTCCGAGCCGACGCCTCCACCAGCCTGGGTTCATCAAACCCAGCCTCACCAAACAGGAAGTCTTCCTCCATCTGGGCCCTGGAGGACCCCCCCCAGCTCCGGTCCGGTTCTGGACCCGTCAACGCCCCACTGACGTTTGGGGAAACGGGTTCGAACTGAAGAACACAACAGAATGTTGATGCTAAAGCTGAGCTCGCAGTCTTTATGAAGCTCCAGCGCTAACAATCTTTCACGCTAATATATCGTATTTTCCGCACGATAAGGCGCACCTACAAGCTTTTAATATAATGCAATGTGCCTCATTGAAGATGAGTTCTCACATGCGTTTTATAGTCCAGTGCGCCTTATAGTGTGAAAAAACACTGTACTTGCAAGGCCCCCTGCTGGTCGATGATGGTACTGCTCAGTTGGACCTCCATCTCTCTCTCCTCTTGCTTTCCTTTTTTGCCTTCCCTTCTTTTTCCGATGTTTTCCAAAACGCTTCTCTCCTGACTTTCATCTCAGTTGAACAGATAATGAGCTTGATTGCATCATCCGACAAAACTTTGGATGAGAACACTTTGATCGTTTAAATAAAGAACAAGGAGAAGCCCCTTTAAAGTAATAATGATGCTGTGTTTGTTGGGGGAACTACCTGCAGGAAAACTTTTCTATTTACAGGATGTCGTGTCCACGTGTTGGGAGGTCAAACAACCCCCGCCCCCCCAGCTTGCGACATCATGTGTGGGAGCAGGTGCATCGCCACGAGCCGCTACACGCTTTCAGTCGCCGTGGTGATGAGATGATGGCGAGTGACAGGAAGTAAATAAAGTTAAATAAAAATAAATATGAAAAAAAATTTAAAAAAATAATGAATGAAATAAAAATAAGAATAAAAATACAAAAGAAGAAAAAAAAGAACAATGAATAACAAAAAATTAAAAGAAAAGAAAAATTTAAAATGAAACTTGTTTTTGATGTTAATTTTCTTTATTCTCATGGATGGTTTGATCCTTGATTGATGGAGTTCTGTGGGTTTAATAACCCGACCAATCAAAAGGATTTATTATAGCAGAGCATCTTCTTCTTCTCCTTTCAGCTTTTCCCTTCAGGGGTCGCCACAGCCAATCAGTGTCCTCCATCTAACCCTGTCTTCTGCATCCTCTTCTCTCACACCAACTACCTTCATGTCCTCTTTCACTACATCCATAAACCTCCTCTTTGGTCTTCTCAGCATCTTCATCTTCTGCTACCTCCAGCTCTGTCTCCTGTCTTTTCCTCAGTCTGGTCTCACCACAGTTTTGTACACCTTTCCTTTCATTTGAGCTGAAACTCTTCCATCACACATCACACCTGACACTTTCCTCCACCCGTTCCATCCTGCCTGGACACGCTTCTTCACCTCTTTTCCACACTCTCCATTGCTCTGGTGTGAACGAAGAGTTCAAGGTGGAGGTGGGACTGCATCAGGGATCAGCTCTGAGCCCCTTCTTGGTCGCTATGGTGATGGACAGATTTAACTAAAACCTGGAAAACCTGACACAGGTGTGTTTTCTGTGATGTAGGACTGACATTAATACAGTTTGAATTCTTTCTTAATGACTTCTAAACATCCTGAAGGAAAATAATGTTTATTTTGAACACAGAAAGTGTTCAAACACACACACACACACACACACACGAGCCGCCATTGGCTCCCCTCCTGTCTCCATCCCTTCTCTCAGACACGATGCCTTCTCACGCCACCAAGTGGTCGTCACCTGTTCCTCCACGCGGCAGCAAAGGCTGCATTTCCAGGAAGTCCTTCCGGCTTCCTTCCTGCAGCGATGAACCCAAGGCGAGCGTTCAGTCCGAGACTGAAGGTTTGAGGAAAAATGCTCCTGGGTCCAAGCTGAGTCATGATGTGAGGGAACGTCCATCTGCGTCGAGCTCGTCTCACTTCCTTCATTCTTCTTCTCTGACGTACGCCAGCCACAGGAAGCTGGAGGAAGTCACAGCTTTCAATCTGTTTCTAATGTCCGTCTTCAGCAGCCTGGAATGTGTCGACTGGTTTGGTCCTGGGGGGTGGGGGGTAGGTCACAATAAAGAAGAAGATGGAACAAGGCAGTCAGAGACTGCAACATCCCTCGACACCCCTGAATTCAACATTTTACCCTGATCTATACAGTTTTTGTGCCTCTGGCTTCCGGAAAATGTTGCTTTTTGTTCAGTGATTATATCTCATCAGGTTTCAGAGACGTGGACCTAAAGAGGTATAAAACCACAAGGTCATCCTCTCGTTTCTATCCCCTTTGCTGCCTGAGTAATCCGCTTTTTGTTCCATCTTTCTATCTGCAGCGGTTGGGGAGACATTTGGTGGACAAACGGACGGACAAACTTCTCAGGGGTGTAGAAAAAGAAGAGAAAAGGATGAAAGAAGACAGAAGATTTGATGAAGAAGAGGAAGAAGACTCAGTCCATTCAGCTCAGTGGGGCGGGGGTCACAGATCCGTTGGGGCGGCAGTGGGGAGTGTTCTTTGCCATGCGAGGGCACATCCATGAGAACAGGGGGTGGGGGGTGTGGAGGATTTGTGGGATTTCTCTCCAGCAGCATTTTAAAGCTTTGGTATCAATCAGCTGACGTTACTCTGATGCAACGCCGGCGGCTCCATCCGGTCGATCCGGAGCCGCGTCTGAACCCAGATCAGAGGTTCTGTCAGAATCCACCGGGCCCGAATCCGTCTGCAGGAACCTGATCTGATAGAAGTCACACACACACACACACAACACACTCCGGCGTGACTCAAACCCGTTTAATCTCACCAGAGGAAGAGATTCCATTTTCAAAAAAAGTGCAATTATTTAGTGTAAATATAACATCTCTGTATCATAGAAGTAGGAAATATAATTTTTTTTTTTTACGTGATATAAAGATTGTGAAAGCAGATATAATATAAAGACAAAGACGGAGACATTCGTGGTCAGAGGTGCTCAGCACTGTTCCCAAAACCGTGACGGGAAATCCGTCCCATCAGAAACGACGCTACAGGCTGCATAGAAGTCACAGTAGTGTGAGGGCGGGGCGGGGCGGGGCAGGGCGGGGCAGGGCGGGGCAGGTCGCTTAGAGTCAGCTTGAAATGTTTCAAAGCCTGCTGGGAAGCCAACAGGCAGACTAATCGTTCTTCTTGCAGCTCGCCGTGTCCGTCTCCCCTGGCTCCGCCTCTTCTTTTGGCGGTCTTCCCTGAGCCCCGTCAGGAGACCCCGCCTCCCCGTTCTTGCTGAACTCTTTGGTGGAGGTTGTGCCGTTATCGACGCACGCTTTATTCCCATCGGAGGGGAGGGCTCTGTAAGGGGCGTGGCCGGCGAAGAGGGTCTTGTAGACGGCCGACTCGATGGCGGCGAACGGCGAGGAGGTGGAGCCTGTCAGCATCATCCTGGACTGAAAACGTGGGGAATGAAGAGAAAACAGTTCTGATGGTTAAAATAAAAGATGTAAACAATTAATATTTGACGAGACGACGGCGGAGGTCATGTGATCAGGTTAGATAAAGGCAGGCCTCACGTGAATGACACGCTGATGTCACTTCCTGCTCATCAAAAGTCCGACTTTTGTTTGATGACTGTTTAATTTCATCAAGTTTCTCAGTTAATCCACCAATAGTTAACATCAACCAGATAACATTCAGAGTTTAGCGTTACAGGAGGACAACATCGGTTGTTTGTATCTTGAGGACTTCCTGTATTTACGCCTGCTGGATGCTTTAGCTGGATGCTAACGTTGCTTCACGTGTTTTAATTATCGTTCCATGTGCGTTGGTAATAACAAAAACCCAACAGATTGATCGATTGTTCCTCCGATCCCGAGAGGTCGATGTCTGGTCGATGTCTAACGCCTCACACCTCTGGACGGTCTCCTCATCAGACGGCGACACCGGCATCATTCCCGTAGAAACATAATAAACAGGTTTGGACGCGTGTTTGGGAATCTGATGAAACGACTCGGTGTTAATCTGACAGAGCAAACAGCAGAGCTGTAATAAGACACGCCAGATTTATCTGCATCTCGGTCGGGAGCACGAGTTTCCCAGAGAAGAGGAGAGGATGATGCAAGCTGCTGAAAATGATGCAAAAGCCTTCGCCCTGTGGGTAACGAGCTAACGTGAGTCACATCAGCTCAAACTTCAAACGGCAGAAGCAGAGAGGTCATTTAGAAGACGGGACAGCCAGATTAGGAGCCAAACATTTGCTCTCAAAAGCCCCAAAAAACGAACAAAGAAAATGTCTTAAATAGTTTTCTTTCCCCAAATGTGAGCAAAGAAACGAAGCAAAGCGTCAATCGAACACTGCGTAGAAGCTTACCTTGTTGACGACGGTGAAGACGGTGTAGATGAGCATCAGGTGACGTTTCTTCAGGGGCAGGTAGTGGGTGTGCTGGAGGGCAAACAGCACCGCCCCCATCAGGGTCACCTTGGTGGGGCTGGTCGAACACATCGAGGAGCGGTCAGGACGTGTTCTTGGGTTCTAACAGGTACACCAGGTTAGCTTACTTACTAAGACATCTTGAGGAGTTCATTGGTCTCCGGTTTCCAAACGCCTCGAACCAGCTGCTCAAAGTTCCTCAACAGACCCCCCCCGGCACCTTCCAGGAGAAACACACCACCCACGTTCATATGCAGCGCATGCAACGCAAAAAACCCGCTGCTCTTTTACCCCTAGACCCTGACCTTTGGCCCATCCGTTGGCCACCATGACCAGCAGGCTGTCCTTGTATTTGCCATGAGCTTGGGCGACGCCCCCCAGGACCTTCCAGGTGCGGGTCACTTCCTTCATGCCTGACAACAGCAGCCGGAGGGGCAGCATGGCGGCGCAGCAGTAAACCAGGTCCATGGGGCAGTAGAACACCAGGTACCTGCACAAGCAGAGGTGGAATTAGTCCGCCAGCAGAGGGCGCTGTGGTATTTCTGAGCAGAAGCCTGTAATTACACCCGCCGCCGCTGGGGGGCAGCAAAGGCTTAACATTGTTTCAGACACTAATAAGCTGCTTCTCCTCAACAGAACCTCCTTGTTCTGGTTCTAGAGCCCCGCCCTCTCGCCTCGTGTTTTTACCAGGTGAGGGACGCCAGCAGGATGTTGGTGCTGTTGGATAAAGGTGCGACGGGCGGCTCGGCCAGCATGATCCCAGACAGCACAGCCCCCCCGAAGCAGAACAGCATGGAGCTGAACCAGCAGGCCAGCGGACTGACCCTGGAGACTTCAAGGGCCCCTGTGGGGGGGGGGGACACGACCCAGGATCAGAGCCAGAAGCCTTCAACAGCATCATGACAGTGATTATAGGAGTCAAGATGAGAACAGAAGGCCTTTTGGGAGGCGAAAACAGAATGTGTTAAGATTGAAGCTTGGGATTTTTTTAAAATTTCATATCATACAGAACATTTAGCATTTACAATAAAGTATTTGTCAAGCTCAGGCACTCTTTTATGAAAGTCTTTTAACAAATTATATCCAGAGATCAGTTTGTTCTGATTTATACAAATATAATTTGGAAATTTGATTTAAAAAATTGTTTCCCCCCCATTTTTTATTTATTTATTTTTGCGTGACGGGGTGTAGATGTTCTGAACGGAGAAATTCTGCCAAAAATGTTGTAAAAGAAAAATCAAACCTCACTATTGTTTGAACTTCTCTTCTTCAAATTCTGGAATGATGTCACTTCCTGTTAATAGTGTCACTTACAGGATGTGTGTGTGTTTATATTCATTTATTTTTGGGGTTTTTTAATGTAGAATTACAACATTGTGACCGGGTGGGACGTGAAATTGATGCACACAGATAAATTCATGCTTTTTTAACCAAAAAATAGATTATTTTAATATAATAAACACATTTTCTGTTAAAAGGAAAGTATTTGTAATCATAAAAACAACAAAAGAGGGAGATTTATTTGATATGTTTAAGCTTAAAATGGCAAAAATGCTTAAAGCAGACCAGAAAAAATAATTCTTTAAACACAAAATCATAAAAATATGCAGATTTTATATTTATTATTCAATTGTATTTGACCTTATATTAACAAGTAAAGCTAACAAGCTTCTTTATGTCCTTTATTTCCTCTTTGGATGTTAGGAGGCAAACTGAAAGGCTCTCATGGAATGACCCACATACTAGATTATACACAGATGATCTTTACCTCCTCCTGGTGTGTAATTATTAACTAGAACACAACTAGAACGCCAACAAAGAGACGTTTGTGCAGCAGAAACATGATTCAATCTGCGGGTCAAAGTTTGCAGGAAAGGCAGAATCACAAGCGCTAACGTTCAGAAGGAAAACACAGATAACACAGAACCGGCGCTAATCTGGGGATTACACACAGATTATAGTCTCCAGGAGGAGCAGCAGGGTTTAAAGCTCTACCTGCTGCCCCCCCCCCTCCTACACACACAGCTCATCCTAAAGTTTAAACTTCATTTTAAAGTTAAATATGGACTCTATTTTCCAGTCAGATGAGCACATCTCCTCCTGTTTGCGTTCGTTCTGGCTCTCAGCGGTTCTGAGGCGGTTAATTTATTCTGTCTCCTCGTGACACAAGATCACATGATTGTCTGATCTAAAGTGTTTAAAGACTTTAAAACCTAAAAGTTTGGAACTCGGAGACGAACTGAAACCAGAACCGTGAAGAAGTTCTGTTTCTTGTTTGAGAACACGCTCCCAAAAAGAAGCACATATAAATAAACACACACACAAATGTGCTTATTTGTGTGTGTTTGCATGAGTTTTCTCCTCTGGGCCTCCGTCCATGGCCTCCATTCCCTGGCCCCTGACCCCTGACCTCTGGCCCCTGATGGGCAGAACATCCAATCACCAAAGCATCACCTGTAGGAGCGGAATGTGTTTTTACTACAAGCACTGGGTCATCCTGGTTTGTGTCCGACTTCTGGCTTCTGATTGGACGGAGGAGGATGGGAAGATTTAACACAGGAAAGAGAAACATAGTGGGGGGCTGGGGGGAGATTCCTTTCCTTTTTGGGATGAAGGAGAGCTCCATCAGCTCTCTGACATTCCTCCTGCTTCACAAACACACACAAGGAAACGGTGTGGATGTGTGTGTTGTGTTCACTGACCGGCGTGTGAGCGGGACATATTTATACCGTGTCTGAATGAACGTCTGCGGAGGACAAAGGGTCAAAGGTCACAGCGGTTCGCATGCTTTGAAAGGCATGTTCGGAAATAGACTTAGTGCAGCGAGACTACAATGGTTTTGTGTGTGTGTGTGTGTGTGTGTGTGTGTGTGTGTGTGTGTGTGTGTGTGTGTGTGTGTGTGTGTGTGTGTGTGTGAAGTTTAAGTCCACCTGTCACTCTGCTCTGAATGGCTTTGCTTCAAAGCGTCAGTAGCAGTAACACTTCTAACAATAGAACATCTAGCAGTGTTACTTCTTGTGCTTTTATTGTGGCGGTCTGGGAGACACGCCCACTGACCAATCAGTGAAGACTTTCATTCTAATTTGTTTGTCCCAAAGCAAAACGACTTCATGTGGATCTCAAATCCACCTGTTGAGCTCTGATAACAAGAAAGTTCAGTGTGTGTGTGTGTGTGTGTGTGTGTGTGTGTGTGTGTGTGTCAGAAGGGTGTGTCGTTGAACTGTAGATAACCATAACATGATTCTACAGCAGCGTCCATGAAACATGAAGTCGCTGCTTCATGAGGCCTCAGCGTGTTTTAATCTGTGTCTACGTCCACAGGGGGGTCAAGGGGGGGCCTAAAGTGATTCTAAACTGAGTCTAAACTGAGTCTAAAGTGAGTCTAAAGTGAGTCTGAAGTGAGTCTAAAGTGAGTCTAAAGTGAGTCTAAAGTGGGTCTAAAGTAGGTCTGAAGCGAGTCTAAAGTGAGTCTAAACTGAGTCTAAAGTGAGTCTAAACTGAGTCTAAAGTGATTCTAAACTGAGTCTAAAGTGAGTCTAAAGTGAGTCTAAAGTGAGTCTAAAGTCAGTCTAAAGTGGGTATGAAGTGAGTCTAAAATGAGTCTAAAGTGAGTAAAGTAAGTAAAGTGAGTCTGAACTGAGTCTAAAGTAGGTATGAAGTGAAGTGGGTCTAAAGTGAGTCTAAAGTGAGTCTAAGGTGAGTCTAAAGTGAGTCTAAAGTGAGTCTAAAGTCAGTCTAAAGTCAGTCAGAAATGAGTCTAAAGTGGGTCTAAACCCATTTCCATGACTAAATGGATCTACTACCAAACAGAGGAGCTTGTTGAAACGACCTAGAACCTCTATTTGGTTCCCAGTGAACTGGACCCAAACCATCATCTGGGACTGGTTCCCTTTGAACTGGACCTGAACCCATGACATCACAGTAAAAACACTGGTTCTGGTGAAACCCAAGGGGCACAGGGTTCTTTAGGCACAATCAGCTGACTTAAAATCAGCTGTTTGATTAAAGATCCCACTTTAGTTCCAACAGTCACACAGCTTCGAATGGTTCCGCCTAAGGGTTCTAACAGAACCTCAGTGGTCCCACTGGACCACCCGCCAGGTTAACGGTAGTCCCGAACCACTCACCTGGCTGCTCCCTCAGGGCCATGATGGACACCACGTAGTGCGCCACGTCAAAGCAGGGGAACATGGAGAGGTTGGCCAGGCCGTGGGACAGCTCGTCCAGCCGCAGCAGCTCCATCACGGCCCGGTCACAGTCCGGCGGCTCGACGCGTCCTAGCGGGTCGGCACCGGTCCAGCTCTGCGCATCGGGAGAACGTCCGGCTCCGCCAACAACCCGCTGCCGAGCTGCTCGCAGCTGATTGGTCGATTAAAAGAGCGGCGCGAGGCGGTCCGTTCAGACGGCGGACGGTTCCGGTCCCGGTAACGACCGTCAGCCGAGGTGTCACCGACGCATAGGCGGAATTCCTGCCTCCGGTTCCGCCATGCTGAGGATGTGGCGGGCGGAGCCAAAGCAGCTCGCTGATTGGACGAACGAGAGCAGAGCGGACCAATCAGGAGTGTGCTCCCTCCGAAGCGGGTTCCCTCTGAAGTGTTGATCAATAAACCGTCAGATCGATCAACCGGTGGCAGTCTGTGACGTCAGCAAATTTAGGGATGTAAAGTAAACAAACAAACAAACCAGCAGCGAGTAGATTGACTTTAAACACTGTTTGTTTGTTTGTTTGTTTGTTTGTTTGTTTTGAAGCTGTTTTGGCTGAAGCTAAATTTATTTATGCTTCAACGAAAAACAAACACGTTATTCAGATTCTGAAAAACGACGTTTTATTTTTTTATTTCAGCCCCTTTTCTTCCTGATATTAAAAAACAAACATTTAGATCTGTGTGAAGGGACACCTGCTAGCCCCTCCTCCTTCATGTTGACCTTTCACCTTTACTTATAGCTGATCTGATGACATAAGTTTGTGGACAGAACAATTGTAGCTCCACCCACTGACACCTGTCTCACTCCCGGAAGGAGTTTTTTGTTTACCATGTAAACATGTTTTTGCTGTGTTTACTGGTCATCAAAATGAAGTAGGAATAAAAAGTCCATATAAAAAAAATAATTTTATAATAAAAATAAATTAAATACAATTTTAAAAAAAATTAAAACAGGAAAATAAAATATTTGACGTAATGTAATGTGACCAGATGTCCACCAGATGGCAGCAGCTCTTCGTTGCCCATGGCGTGGATGACACGATTTAACGTAATTAAATTCGTTTCTACACTTTTCTGAGCGGCTTGAACCTTTTTTCAAAGAGAATGAAGACGTTTTTCTTCTTAATCTCATCATGTTAGATAATAATTTATCTTTCGCCTATGTGTTGTATTATTCATTATAATCCCTATAACTTTAAAGAGAGAAATAAATGTAAAAAAATTTATAATAATTTAGTTAAATAAATACATTTTAAAAAAAGAACTAAAGAAAAAATAAACTAAATAAAAATTAAATAAATAAAAAAAATTAAATTAAAATTTAAAGGTAGTGAAGCCACATAATAAGATGATTTAATGTAGAAAACACAGAACACGTGTCCAGACGGACGTGATCGTCCACGGAGACGCTCCTGTGTCGGTGTGTGTGACATCTCTGACTCGTGGAACATGGAAGCTGTGGATGTTCTCAAGGTTCCATGTTTTAGTGTGTGACACCTCCTATAAAGATATTATTGGACCAGGGGTCATTCAGGTTCAAGACTCAGTGCTTGTCACACACACACACACACACACACACACACACACACACAATCTCATCAGTATTCCCCCGGTGGTGCAGGATTAAACCCGGTCCTGACAGCCTTTCATTCCTCACATTTCTGGGGCCACCTCTAAGACCCACAGACTGAAACCGGGGACTTCAGAATCTTTATTCAATTATGTGTGAGGCTGCCAACCCCCCCCAAACATCAGAATGCTGTCACCTCTGGGGGGGGGGGGGTGAAGAGAAATGACTTTGGAGTGAAAGTGAAGCTGGAGCTTTAAAGGTCTGCAGAAACACTTTTGTTTTAGCTGCTCGGGAAAAAAGTAAATATTCTGGTTGAAGTTCCAGAACTTGTAAACTAGTCGCCCATTAAAGTGAATCAGGTGTTTCTTTATTGATTACCTGACTAGTGGGGGGACTCCAAGGGGGTTGGGGGGTCTGGAGGGGGGTTCATGACTCAGCTGCTTCTTCTCCGCCCCAGGAAGCTGCTTGTATGTGGGTCAGCGGTGCCTCTGGTTCTGGTTGGATGAACCTCATCCCTTTCCACAGTTTTCACCCCCCCCCCACCCTCCCCATAAACACACACACACACACACACATACACACCTTAAACACATGCATGCTACACACAGCCCCCCCACAGCGAGACCACAAGACGCTGCAGACGTGGGGGGCCGGCGTCGCTCTGTGGTAAATGAGTAGCCGTGTTAGACACAGATTGGTTTAGTCTCTGATTACAAACCAAATGATGGTTTGGCCCCAAAAGCAGGGGCCCCGCCCGGGAGCCTCCCTTTGATTCAGGCCGGATCGTAATGAGTGATGAAGAACGTTCAGGAACGTTTCTCCAGAAGGACGGAGGTGGAACCGCCGGGTGGAGTCTGACGGGGCGACGCCATGGAAGGTTTGTGCGTTTACCGACACGAGTACCAACAAAGAAGGAGTACAACACAACAAAACAAAAGGGGGAACACACACAGGGGGGAGAAAAAAGGAACACACACCTAAAAAAGGAATAAACACTAAAAAAAAAAAGAAGGAATAAACACCCAAAAAGGGAATAAACACACCAAATACATGTTTGCACTGAGGCCAGCTCCACATTGTCATCACACACAATCAGAGAAGGGTGGAAAGTGAACTACACCCTGTTCTCACACACACACACACACACACACACACACACACACACACACACACACACACACACACACACACACACACACACACACACACGCACACACACACACACCTTCACAGAAACTGTGTGTGTGTGTGTGTGTCTATATGAGAGAGTCTGACTTCTCCACACAGAAGAATGTGATGACATGACCACAACCACACGTTTTCTGTCTGAAGTGATTCATACGACTGCTGACTAAGGCTTTTTCTTGCAAGTCGGGGTTCACATGCACGACTCATCAAAACTTGATGATTACAAATGAGTATTTTCTCATAATAACGAATAAATATGACTAAGAAATAATTTCTGGATCCAACAGGGGAGGGTGTTGTGTGGTGACGTGATGTCAGTGTACATCCTGATACCTGTGGTGTGAAACGTTCCTCTATTGTGATTTAAACACACGTGTGTTTTTGTCTGGAGAACAGTGGGCCTCTTCTCGTCTTGTCCTTCATCCTCTTCGTCTTCGTCTTGAATAAACATGATGGCTGCAGATCCTCCTTGGTGTCGTCTGACTCTGGAATGAGAGGAATGTAAATGTGAGCGCTGCTTGGTGCTGAACGGGATTCTGTTTGTCTTCTTCACGTCGGCCGCGGCGTGAGATTTACTGCAAACAGCAGCTCTACGGATGCATGACACGACATGTACACAACAGACTGGCACCGAAACCCGAGTGGAGAACGACACACACACACACACATCTAGACACACACACACACACATCTAGACACACACACATCTAGACACACACACTCTTACAGAGAAATGCAGCCTCCTCCTCCTGAGAAACCCAGGAGACAACACCTGGGAAAGTTGACGTCAAACAAGTACAGACACACACACACACACACACACACACACACACACACACACACACACACACACACACACACACACACACACACACACACACACACACACACACACACACACACACACACAGCCCTGGTTTTGGTTGCTAGTTCATTTTGTCCCGCGGCCCTGTGTTTATTCTCTCCGTCGCAGACCGTCCTTCAGTCTGGAGACGAGAGATATTGATATAGAAATGGAGATGAGACACTGATGAGAGTGAGATGAGACGGAGATGACAATAAAATGAGAGTGGGATGAGAATAAGATGAGACTGAGATGAGACTGAGGTAAGGATGAGATGAGACTGAGAAAGGACACAGATGAGAGGAACAGATGAACAAATGAGACTGAGATGAAAATTAAATGTGACTGAGATGGACTGGGATGAGGAACAGGTGAGACAGATGAGACACAGATAAACTGAGATGAGGTTGAGATGAGACTGAGACTTACATAAGAATGAAATGAGACTGAGATGAGACTGAGATAAAAATGAAATGAGACTGAGATGAGGAACGGGTGAGACAGATGAAACTGAGATGTGACTGAGATAAGGCACAGATGAGACAGATGAGACTGAGATGATACTGAGATAAGAATGAGATGA
Source organism: Antennarius striatus (assembly GCF_040054535.1). Taxonomy (NCBI): domain Eukaryota; kingdom Metazoa; phylum Chordata; class Actinopteri; order Lophiiformes; family Antennariidae; genus Antennarius; species Antennarius striatus. The sequence continues at coordinate 19,297,303 of NC_090790.1, forward strand.
GACTGAGAAAGGACACAGATGAGAGGAACAGATGAACAAATGAGACTGAGATAAAAATTAAATGTGACTGAGGTGGACTGGGATGAGGAACAGGTGAGACAGACGAGACACAGATAAACTGAGATGAGGTTGAGATGAGGCTGAGACTAAGATAAGAATGAAATGAGACTGAGATAAGACTGAGATAAAAATGAAATGAGACTGAGATGAGACTAAGATGAGGAACAGATGAGACTGAGGTGAAGTAAAGCTGATGAAGGAGACCTTCATTAAGGTGCTATGACAATCAATAGTCTTACAAAATATTTTTAAAAATGATTGATCAATCAAATGACTGATCATAAAAAAAACCTCCTTTCTTTTGTTCTCTGTCTCTTCGTACGTTACTTTTATCGAATCGTCTTCTCTGTGTTTCTGTAACTCTGATGAAAATCTTCATCGGTCATCTTCCTCTTTCCTTCCCTTCATTTTCTTTTGTTCCTCTTCTGGTGAAGGGAAAGTTCCACCCAGTGAAGATGAAGATGAAGACGAAGATGAGTCACGTATCTCAAACCCTTCCTGCCTCATGTACAGCCTCACCTGTTCTATAGGAGGATTTGATGGACGGGTGAAGAAACGCAGCCTGAGGGGAGAAAGACTCCTGTTTCAGGTCATTGAAGTGATCGCGAGGAGTTCGGTGGTTGTAGCTCCAGGCGGTGTTCCTGAACACCTGAACACACACCTGAACACACAACCTGCCGGTGAGAAGTTTGTGTTCACATCACAAAGAAACACTTCACACGCTGAGAGGAACATTATCCGTCTTTATTGATACAAGCAACAAGTTTAAAACGGGCAAAGAGCCCCTCGGTACCTGATCATGGCTCCTCCCACAGCAGCGGTGTCCACGGCGTCCACGGCGTCCACGGCGTCCATGGTGTCAGCTGATCAGAGGCCAGGAAAGAGACAATGTCAGTCGGCTGGTTGGTCCAAAACATTTAAAAAGTTTAGACCTAGACTAGACCTATATTAGATTTAAACTGGAGTACACCTAGAATAGACCAAGACTAGACTAGATCTAGACTAGATCTAAACTACACTAGACCAGGTCGAGACTAGACCCCATAGTAGATCTAGAATAGACCTAGATGAGACCTATACTAGATTTAAATTAGACCTAGACTAAAGCTAGAATAGACCTATACTATATCTAGAATAGACCTAGAATAGACCTAGACTAGATCTAGACTAGATCTAGACTAGACCTAGATGAAACCTATAACAGATTTAAACTAGACCTAGACTAGATCTAGAATAGTCCTCAACTAGATCTATACTATACTAGATCTAGACTAGACCTAGATGAAACCTATAACAGATCTAGATTAGACCTAGACTAGACCTAGACTAGGCCCTGACTAGACCTGGACTACACTTAGAGTAGACCTCAAATAGATCTTGACAACAACTAGATGACTAGTGGACTACACCTAGACTAGACTTGGTGGGGTCAGGCAGACACAGGCTGGTAAACATAATGTGGGTTGCTAGGCAACAGTAGACCTTAGAAACAAGGCAGCTGGAGACGTTAAGGCTTTTCAGTGAACCTCACTTCCTGGTATTCATCCCTTTCCTTCCTGTCAGCCAATGAGAACCAGCCGCTGAGTCCTTGAAGGGCGCTCTGTGTCGGGGACGTGATCCAGTTGGTGGGGTCATGGTGGAACCGGGGAACGTCACCCCCAGGAACTGGGGGATGGATGGTGTGACGGGTGTGAGGAGCTGAGTCAGCATTCTGTACTGACCCCCCCGCCACCCGTCAGCCGTCAACAGCTGTTTACATTATTATTTGTGAGTGTCTGTGTGTCAAGTGTACACACATACACACACTGATACACACTGATACACACCTACACACACTGATACACACTGATACACACCTACACACACTGATACACACCAACACACACTGATACACACTGATACACACACTGATACACACTGATACACACTGATACACACCTACACACACCGATACACACTGATACACACCTACACACACTGATACACACCAACACACACTGATACACACTGATACACACTGATACACACACTGATACACACACTGATACACACTGATACACACCTACACACACCGATACACACTGATACACACCTACACACACTGATACACACCAACACACACTGATACACACTGATACACACACTGATACACACTGATACACACTGATACACACACTGATACACACTGATACACACCTACACACACCGATACACACTGATACACACCTACACACACTGATACACACCTACACACACTGATACACACTGATACACACCTACACACACTGATACACACCTACACACACTGATACACACCTACACACACTGATACACACACTGATACACACTGATACACACACTGATACACACTGATACACACCTGCACACACTGATACACACCTACACACTCTGATACACACCTACACACACTGATACACACCTACACACACTGATACACACCTACACACACTGATACACACACTGATACACACTGATACACACACTGATACACACTGATACACACCTGCACACACTGATACACACTGATACACACCTGCACACTGATACACACACTGATACACACTGATACACACACTGATACACACCTACACACACTGATACACACACTGATACACACTGATACACACACTGATACACACTGATACACACCTACACACACTGATACACACCTACACACACTGATACACACTGATACACACCTACACACACTGATACACACCTGCACACACTGATACACACCACGTGACGACCTACAGCCACAGACCTGCTTGCAGACTGTTGTTTTGCGCGCCATCCCTTTAATGAGGTGACTGTTGCGCTGCAGGTGAAACACACTCTACAGATTGATGATGACACACAGTTGCCACGGCAACCACAGAATGTTGTCATGTGAACAGAGAGAGCAGAACGTTTGTCTGCAGCTGGAAGGCTTTCAGCTGAGCTCGGAGATAAATCGCTGACACGGCGAGAATCAAGCAGGAGGGGGGGGGGCTGGGAGTGTGTGTGTGTGTGTGTGTGTGTGTGTGTGTGTGTGTGTGTGTGTGTGTGTGTGTGTGAGTAACTGGGGGGGTCAGGATGTCCTGCTGGTGTTGACCTTTCCTCAGAGGAGATGATTCTTGACACCAGTGACAGGAAGTCAGTGTGACTTTCAAACGTGCTGGCAGGAAGTGTCCCTTCAAAATAAAACAACGAGCTGCTATCTCAGTTCTGATTGGTTCACAGGTATAAACAACCCCTCCTTCAACCCCCCCCCCCCATGTTTTCATTTGTCTGTTTCTGAGCCGGATGACACAAAACTGCACATCCATTTCCTAGAACTCAGTGTGTGTGTGTGTGTTTGTGCGTGTGTGTGTGTTGGGCGGAAGAGGGGGGGTCTCGACAGCTTCAGGTCACATGATCATTTCTCTCTTCTGAAGCAGTTTAGAAATAATGACTGTGTGTCTGCTTGGTGTTCATTAAGGAAACTTTTGTGTCCTATTTCTGTGTTTGAATCCAAACGAAGCTCAAATGAAGCAGCTTTAAATGTGTGTGACAAGACTAATGAGTAATCCAGCCAGTCACACACACACACACACACACACACACACACACACACACACACACACACACACACACACACACGCACCAAACTCGACAAACAGAGCATAGCCAATTAAGTGAGATGGGCGAAGCTTGGGGTTACTGGAAGCACACAAAAGGCTTTTGTAGAAGAGTCCAAAACAGACACACACAGGCTGAATGTATGGGAATAGATGCACACACACACACACACACACACACACACACACACACACACACACACACACACACACACACTGTTAACACTAGGGACCGGTCCACGCTCAACACAGCATGTTGTAAAATAAAAAAAAAAGTACAGAAATAATGAGGAAAATGTCTGAAAAAGTCTCACATTAAGGGAGGAAAAGGAGTTTCTGTAAGGATGAAGGGAGGGGGGAGGATGAGAGGTGGGGGGGGCAGACAGAGAGAGAGAAGGATAGACAAAGACTGACTCCTCCACACAAAAAAAAAATCATTGTTCAAGCAGAGAAGCATCATTACCTGAAACAAAGGAGAGGAAGAGGAAGGAAGAGGAAGGAGGGAGGAGGCCGTCTGTCCTCCAGGCCGACGAAGATGACGATGAAGAATAAATAAAGGAAGTCAGACATTAGCCGTTTGCTCCTATAACCTTCAGCTCACAGTTTTGAGTTGATCAGTGTAAGAATCGATTGATCGATCAGAACCAGAAGGGTTCCTTCGTTTTCTCTTCTTCTTCACTTTGTTTTCTCGGGTTTTATTAAATTATTATTTATTTATCTATTAACTCTGCTGCTCTTTCTTACATCCGACCTGGACAGACTTCACGAATCCATGAAGGACGGGAGCTGATCAAGATAATGGATCTAATATATGAGAGGGAAAATAATCAATATTCCCTTCATTAAATTATTAGAAACTTCTTCCAACACATTTTGTCAGATTTATTGGGTTTGTCTGTTGGCTCGTTTTATTTTATTGATCATGTCTGGAGACCAAAAGCAGCTCCATGTGGATACATATTTATACACACACATATATACAGGATGTGTGTGTGTGTGTGTATAAAATGTGTGTATGCACACACACAAGGCCAACAGGCAAACCACATAAAGGTCCAGAAAACACTTAATAAATTAATCTGCAGGTTTTATTACTCACTTTATATATTCAAACGTTAGCATGCTGGCTAAGCGCAAGCGAGACGGAACCCAGAACTTCCTGTTCCTCCAACTGCTTCCTCAGCGCAGCGGGTCATTAAAGGTCATCAAGGTCATTAAAGGTCAAGAAGAAGAAGAAGAAGATGATGATGAAGAAGAAGATCTGCTCATCTGTCAGCACAGATTCCCAAAAAATGCCCCCCCATCACTTTACGACCGTGGGGACAAATGCAGCCGTGAGTTCAGATTGATGACGGTTATTAATCACATGTGTTATTATTATAATACGGTGTAGTATTATTATCATTATTCTAAGGTGTATTATTATTATAATCCACGCTCACACGGGGGGCAGCTGTCGTTGTTCACAGAGTAAATCTGTCATTATTCTTCCTCTACGCCTCGCCCTGTGTAATTATTAATCATCCTGTTTTAATTGGCTGTCATAAACTCCGCCTCTTCCCTGTGTCTGATAATACCTGGGGGAGAGCAGGTGCTGCCTGCGCCGGCTGGTCATGTGATCTCCTGGTAGACAGCGGATGGCTTGATCGCCACCTGAGAGCTTCATCAGATCCGACTGGGGCGGAAAGGAGGCACCTAGAGGTCACGTGACTCTATTTGTTTGGGGAGGGGGGCAGAGGGGGTTGTTCACCATGACAACACGACAACATGTCAACAGATACACAACATGTCAGAGGTGAGAGGGCGAGCAGAAGTGACTAAACAAGAACAAGATCAGCGGAGACCAGACAGGAAGTGTGAAAGAGGAACTGGGACTATCAAAATAAAAGTATCAGGACCGGTTTAAGGTTAACCTCCATTCCTCCTCCATCCCTCCTTCATCTCACCTCCACCCCTCCTCCATCCCTCCTTCATCCCTCTGTCTGCCCTGGGGCAGGTGTTCGGGTGCAACAGAGGTCAATTTATCCTCCTTCCAACTCCTCTGGGACCGACGTCTCCATCTCCGTTTGATACCATTAAAAAGCAATTGTGATTAATGCACACACACACACACACACACACACACACACACACACACACACACACACACACACACACTGACACACACAATGCATAATGCCTTAAATCTTGTTTGTTAAACCAATTATATTTTACGGACGTTCCAAACAGTTTCACTTTGTTGTTATCTAATGATAATTCTGAGTGCTCGACAGTAATATGCAGATGACACCCTCCCAATGGGGGTGGGGGGGGCTCAGAACCATCACCCTGAACCAGAGACTCATCATTAACAATCTGTTTTTATTCCACAAAAACAGATAGTCTTTCTATCTTGCTCCACTTCTCTGCGCTGGAATAACCCAACATATTGATTTCCTCTGACGTTTCTGCAGCAGCAGCTTCATATTCTGATTCAGCCGTTTGCTGCAGACCCTATGGACCACATGAATATTTTATATGATCCCACTGTCTGACTCAAAAATCTTTCCTTCTGGTTTCTCTGCTCATAACCGGGCTGAACCCAGATCCTTTGACTCTGGTTCTGGTTCAACACACTCCTGTCAGTCCGCTTCCTGCAACCCGACCTGACTTTAGCTAACCTGTGTGGAATTTCAAGGTTTAGTTCTCGGCTTGTGTTTGAGGAGCTCGGATATGAGATGTTTCACATTCCTCCAACTGCTGCCTTGAGCGGGTCTAATACTATTGGAGTCAACAACTCCATTAGTATTAGTATAAAGATGAACCCTGGTTCCTCTATGAGAAGATCTGGTCATAATGTCAGAGCCTCCTGACCTCTTGGAGGTCACCAGGGGCTGTGGGCGGAGCAACGGGGTGTGATTGGTCTCCATCCGGCTCCGTCCCGTATAGGCTGAGGTTGGAGCGACACCTCATCCTTTGTTCAGACGGGCGTTTCACTCGTGACAGGAAGTGCATGAAAACAAGTCGAAGAGGGTTGTTGTTCAACCGCCAGCAGCTAATTAAAGCGACGCCTCCGCGTCTTTACGGCGACCTGAGGGCGACACGGTGGTCAGAAAGATCACAGCGACGTGCTAACTGCATCATTCACACGCTCAGGCCTTTTAGAACCAGTGGCATTGTGGGACGTTTTATTCCATCCCTCGAACCCACGAACCCATGAACCCCCTGCTGGCGTCCTGCTATGATAGCTGAGGGTCAGCTGACCTGAGTAGCTGTCGGCTAATGTGTCTGGCAGATGTGTGTGTGTGTGTGTGTGTGTGTGTGTGTGTGTGCGTCTGTGAAAACCATCCCGTGTGTGTGTGTGTGTTAAGTATTTGAGCAGAGCAGCAACACAATCCCAGGTCAGAGTGGGTGCGAGGTATTAGCATTAGCATAAGCAGCATGTGTTCAGGTCTGTCGTGACCTTTAACCCCTAATACAGTCTGGACCCAAAGGGGCGCGGCCCCGTCTGTAGGTTATGATTGAACCACCCCCCCCCCCGGTATCTCCTACTGTCGTCTGGGTGACTTCATGGAAAACTGCATCATTCCCTCCATCTCCATAAACAAATGATGAGTGTGTGTGTGTGTGTGTGTGTGTGTGTGTGTGTGTGTGTGTGTGTGTGTGTGTGTGTGTGTGTGTGTGTGTGTCATAATCCCAGGTGAACCTGCAGGGACAGGTAAAGGAATGCAATGATGGAGGAAATATCGTCATCTGACACCGTGTAGACGATAGAAAGTAAACAGGGTGGGTTTTATGAGTGTGTGTGTGTGTGTGTGTGTGTGTGTGTGTGTGTGTGTGTGTGTGTGTGTGTGTGTGTGTGTGTGTGTGTGTGTGTGTGCGTGTGTGTGCGTGTGTGTGTGTGTGCATGCGTTATCTTTGCATTCCTGACCACACTAACTCCTCTACACGACTGCCATGGCAACCCAGGAGGGGAAAGCTCTAAATCTCACCCCCCCCCCCCCCCCCCCCTTTTGACTCTCACATTAGTTCCTGGCTCTCAGAGGCATACGGTTACCGAAGGGTGGGGGGTGGGGGGCAGAGTTAGTGTGTGTGTGTGTGTGTGTTGGGGGGGGGTTACCTTTGAATGCTCAGGTTTTAAGAGGGGGCGACCCGCAGAGAAGAAAGTGCCTCCTGAGGGGGGTGGGTTGGAGTGGGGAGGAGGGGGTCCGTTCAGACAGACGTTTCCTGCATTCATCCGACGCCGGCTGAACCCCCCCACCCAGAAGAGGAGTTTCACTATCAGGAGGGCTTGATTTCAACATCTCCAGCTGACTCAGAGTGTTCCTCACGGGCAGACAAAGGCCTTCTGGTGGGGCCACAGCAGATCCTTTATGCCCCCCGCGGGGGGGGGGGCAGGGGGGTGGTGGGGCATAAAGGAACCCGAGACGCCGGTTAGATCAGCCCAAACAAACTTCTCCTCTGATGACGACGAGGTGCGTTCGATGGGCGTCGACCTGCGTGGTCCTGTTCAGGCGTGTCCCAATTAAGACTGACGAGGAGGGCGGGGTCGTCTAGGCCACGCCCCCTCACCTCCATCACTCTGGACCCCCATACAGGTAAGGAGTTTACATGAACGAGCCAGAATGAAATCCCAATCCTGAACCCGACTTCTGACCCCCGGAGACGTCTGGGTCGGACAGCCTCACCCGTCGTCGTCGTCCTCCAAGCGTTCCTGGTCCAACAGGTGGTCCACGTTCTTCTGGAGGTCCTCGTGTGGCGTTCAGGGACCTGCTGGAGTAACATGGAGGGTTGTGCTCCATCTGAACATCATGAATGGAGGAGGAGGAAGAAGATTAGGGTGGGGGGGGGGGTTGCATTTGTTTATTTAGGTTTAATGTTGTTGTTTTTTACATTTCCTCCTCCTCCTCCTCCTCTTCCTCCTCCTCCTCCTCCTCCTCCTCCTCTTTGTGGCTCCATGACAAACAGAACAGCAAACATCACAAATAGAAAAAATATCTAAACGCAGCAGTTTCTCCGGGGGGGGGGGGGGTCGTGAGGCGTTCAGGGACAATCCGATCAAGCCGATGAAGGATCATTAAATGAGAATCTGTTAATGTGGCCGAAAGCCAGAACGCGTGATTGCCGGGGAGCTCCTCCCACCTCCTCCCGTGCGTCTCCCCACGCCGCAGCAGAGGGCTCCTCCTGCGCGCCTCCCCACTCCACCTCTGCACCGCTCCGCCAGCAGCTGCAGCAGGAGCAGCGGCGGGACCCGTTTCTCCCGGTTTATCACCTGTCACCCGTGGAAAAAAACGAGAGGTTAGGAAGTCCGGACCTCCTTCTGCGGGAGTCACGTTGGTTTTCCGTGGGGGGGTTTTTTTTGTTGTTGTTGTTGCCACGCAGGAGAGTCCCGCAGGTAAGCCGCCAGGCGCTGCGTAACCTTGGCTGTTTTACGCGTGTGCGCGCTGAGCCTGTGTCCGTTATAACGTGTCAGTTCAGCGACATAGATGGAACCAGGTGGTTGTTTTTGGGGTCCTGTTTGAGTGTAGGTGACGGGATTAGAACCCGGATCGATGCGTGATCGATCCCCCCCTGATTGGGTTCTGATACAATAACCTCCCGTTACGCAAACTTGGAGGCTGGCGAGACGGAGTGAAAGCAAATTGTCGTTTGTCACGTCTGAAAATGGAGCTTTAGCCGAAACACGCGGTGTGTGTGTGTGTGTGTGTGTGTGTGTGTGTGTGTGTGTGTGTGTGTGTGTGTGTGTGTGTGTGTGTGTTTGTAAAACATCCGTTTCAAGGTGTGGGTTTTGAGATATTTGCGAAAAGTTTTCAAGTTTTTGGCGGAAATCCCACAACCAGAACAGGTTGAGACCCCCCCCCCTCCAATGAATGGGCGGAGGGGGTGTTGGGGGGGGGTAGGCGTGACAAATGTTGGTGAAAGAATTTCTATTCAGAGTGTGTGACCACAAACCGACCCGGTTTTCGGACCGTTACACGCGCTGCGCGGATGATGAAGGATTGGACCGAGTTCCGTTTGGTGCATTTATGAAAGGTACAAAAGTAATAGTGTGTGTGTGTGTGTGTGTGTGTGTGTGTGTGTGTGTGTGTGTGTGTGTGTGTGTGTGTGTGTGTGTGTGTGTGTGTGTGTGTGTGTGTGTGTGTGTGAAATGTTGGACCTTGAGCTTGAGGAGGTGTGGGGAATGTAGACACCAGGGTCCATCTCTGTTCAAACAAATTGAACCTGACAGAACATTTAGAGACAAGGTTTAACTTTATAGACAAGCCCAATATTGTTATTATTATTAATATTATTATTATTACTATTATTATTAATATTATTATTATTATTACTATTATTATTATTATTAGTAGTAGTAGGAGTAGTAGTAGTAGTTGTTGTAATAGTAGTTGCATATGATTATTAACAATAATACTATAATTCTTATTTTTGCTATTATTGTTAGTAGTAGTAGTAATATTAGTTTTAATAATAGTTGAATATTATTAATATTAGTGGTATTACATTTATATTATTATCAATATTATTATTATCTCAGTTTGATAAAACTGAGATAAAAGTCTGTCTGTATATATACATATATATGTGTGTGTGTATACATATACATATATATAAATATATATTATATGATATATATATATATATTTTATAGGATATACATATATATCTGAATTGAAAAGCCGAAAGGAAAAGAAGACTACTACTAATAATATAATATGATATTATTATTAGTAGTAGTATTAGCATTATTACAAGTACTAATTTTATTTTTATTAGTATTATTAATATTAGTATTAATATTTGCATTATTGTATTGTTAATATTATTGTTATTATTGTTAGTAGCAGTAGTGTTAATATTAATATTATTAGTATTATTATATTATTAATAGTAGTGGTATAATCAGATTATTATTTGTAAGCCCAGGGTACCTCTCGTCTACTAACGTCTCGCTAATCCGTCATCACGTCATGTGAGTCACGCTCGACGCCATAAGATGTTGCAAGGTTCCGTTTCCTGCGTTTCCTGTGCTGCAGGAAGTCTTAAGCAAACAGGCTGTCGGGGGTTTCCTGCCCAAACTGAGTCAGACAGAACAAAGAACCGTGCAAACAGGCATTATCTGTGCCAACAGCAAAACTGTTCAACGGAATGTGAGGTAGGAACACCTGAGAGGTGTGAGCCGGGTTCCTCCGTTCCTCACCTGTCAGGTATTTAACTCATATATAATTAAAGTTAGCTGAAGATTAATTAGTGGCTTAAAGTGACTATCATAACAATATTTAGACTGTCTGCATGCATTTGTGAAACCATCGTTCATCCTTTGTCCCTCATCATGAGTTTGGATGGGGCGGGGGGCGGTGGGGGGGTCGTGTGTCGTTGCGTCACCTTGTTGAGAGGCAGTTAAACGTGTAAAGGACATAAAGAAGTGACACCAACACGGTGTTGGTTCTCGCTGTCAGTCCAGTTAAACAGGTCACAGAAGGTTGGGTTTGGGGGGGGGGGGTCTGTTTGTGAGGGGAGGAGGGTAGACGTGTGGGTTGGAAGGTTTGTCTCTCTGGAGGGGGGAAGGGAGGGTGTGAGATTCACCCTGGTTCCTTTAAACATTCCTGACATTCCGACCTCCGGGATGTTTGAGGCTCCTCCGTGGTCGTTTTGCTGGTTGGGGGGGCTGCCGAGGACTTTTATGTGGGGGGGAGCTCACACCGGCGGGCCTTTGGTGGAGGAGAAACCACATGCCCTCTAATTTAGGAGGCCATGGGAACAAGTAGAAGAGCAGACGGGTCTCCTTAAGTTACATCTCCAGAAGTCTTCAATGAGACACTTGTTGGGTCGGACCCTCTCAGGTCCACCATCCTGTAGGTGTGGCTCATTAGAACCAAACCCAATCAGCTTGAAGTCAGGGAGCAATTTTCAGTTGAGTCACTGACCCGCATGTGTTAGCATTGAAGCTATATCTCATGTGGATCTGTCTCTTCATGGGTCTTCAAGGTGTCCAGGATGGACAGCTCGATGATAAGTTCGATCTTAACAGGTGCATCATGACTTCATGGTTCTAACACTGTACCTTGTTCTTCTCTCCCTCCTTGCTGTCGGGTCATCATCGTCTTGTGACGGCGCTACCTTTCTGTGGACCAGACATCATGGTTCATCTCATATCTGTGACATCAACCAACACCCACCTCTGACCAAAACCCAATTTAGCAAATCAAAGATGTCAGCCTGCAGCGACTTTGCTGAACACGTGTGGAAACCTGGCTCCTGTAAGAACTGCTTCCACCCACTCAGCGCCCACCGCAGGACAGTCGGCAGTGCGGGTGGCAGCGAGCCAACCGCTTGTTCGAAGAGCGGCCCGGGCGGCGATGAAGAAGCTGGGCTAACGGCGCCTTTGCCCTACAGCAAGCCAACCATCGCCGTCAAACCCACAATGATGAGCCTCGACACCAACGAGTCAGTGGCCGACGTCAACATGAACATCGAGCAGGTGGTTCTCACTGTCGCAATCCTTAAGGTTTAGTAGCTCTCAGAATGATGCCTTGTTTAATTTGCCCTTCTGTTTGTCTGACAGGAGAACACGAAGAGCCCAGCTGACCATCTGGGTCTGAAGCTTTTGAATCTTTCATCACTCTACATTGACGGCAATGGCTGCAACAAGATAGGCGGTCCTCAAGAGGCGGTCCTCAAGAGCCCCGAAACCAAGACGGACTACAACAACTGCTTCTCTCTGACTTCTTTATCCCCAAACATCCAGCCTAAAGACTCCATGGTCATCAGTAATATCTTTGTCACCCAGGAGGAAGGTAGAGGGTCTCATAGTTTAAAGAAGAATGCCACTGGTATGCAACGGGACACAAGAACCAAGATCATTTGTAATGGACCCAGTGTTACTGCCAGGCTAAATGGTCAGGGTTCTGTAGGCAAACCTTTTCCTGTGGGGGTTGTCCCTTCCAGTCCTGCCAGAGTTCACAGTAACAGTAGGAGCAGTGGGAGTTCTCCAGATGTCACAACTAAGACACCCAACACTCTTTCCAACTCGGCTTCAAGTCCTGACACATCCAACCACAATCCCCCGACATCCCTGAACTCACCCCCCCTGTCTAAACAGACCAGCCTGTCAGACTCGTCCTGTTCTTTCCGGAGTAGTACAGATTCTCTTCCTGGGGAAGAAGGGTTGGGACAAACACAAGTTGGATCAAGAAGTCTCCAAAGCCCAACAGCCTTATTGAGTTCGCAGTCAATCCCGAACTCTCCCAGTGGACGGCCAGATGTAGAACCCATCTATGCTGAGAGCACCAAGAAAAAGCGCCCGCCGCAAGGACATGGGGTTCAGTCCAAACCCGAACCTCTAAACCCGCCTAAGACCTCACCCCAGTGTTCTGAGCATCAGCATTCGGGAGACGGTCAGTGGACCACCATCACGGTAATGGCTGCTCACACAGAGGCTGATAACAAGACCTTCTACCTAAGCAGTCCAGATTCATCCATCAGCACTCAAAGCCACTTCAGCCCCACAGGGCGCAAAGACCCCAGCAGCCCGGCGTTCCGCTGGCCCGCCCCCAACACGCCGTCTTTGGTCTCTGAAGCTAGCCTTACCCCACCTCTGCACCCCAAACCTCAGTCCAGCCCCCCAGTTCCACCCAAAAGGACCAACCGTTCTCCCAAACTGGGTACCTCAAGTCTCTTGCCGTGCATGTCTTCTCCTGTACCTCTTCCCAATCTCCCGAAACTGGATACCCCCACCCTGTCACCGTCCATATCATCTCCCGTACCTCTTCCCGATCTCCCCAAACTGGGTACCCCCACCCTGTCACCGTCCGTATCATCTCCCATACCTCTTCCCGATCTCCCCAAACTGGGAACCCTCACTCTGTCACCGTCCGTATCATCTCCCGTCCCTCTCCCCGAACCTCCCATGCTTTTCCTAGTCTCTGCTAAAGAAGGCCACTTCAAGGTTCATACAGACAACCATACCGCGGTGTCAGAACGCTGGCACAAACCCCCCCACCACAGCCCTGGCTGGAACTGTCGCATTGAGGAAGAGGAGGAGGATGAGGAAAGGGAGAGAAAAGAGGGGGAGAAGAAGAAGAAACTGCCCCACAGCACGGGGACAACTTATAGTTTGACAAGCCTGGTCAATGGTGCCTCTGTCTGGAAGGAGAGCAGGGACGTGAAGGCCCACAGAAGCCCCCCTCCAATGACAGAGCCAGGCACGACCCCCCCGGCCCCCCACAACAATGGTGCCTGTCAGGGGGAGTCTAAGGACTCTGGTGGACAGGAGGAGGGCCAGCATAATGGGAGCATGCCGGCCAGGCAACGGCTGCATGGTCGCTCGTCGGAGCCGCTGGCAGCGGGGAAGGGGTCCGCCACCAACGAACCCAATCCACCTCCCCCACCACCAAAGAAACTGCACAGGTAAGAACCACCAGAACCAGACTCCAGATCCAGGTACTGACCCTCAAACCGGGTCAGACACCTGTCACCAATCAGGACTCTCGTTCGTGTTTTTATTCCTACTATTATCCAAACGTGTTGTTCGACCCCCGACCCCGGGGTCACGCGTCGGTGGGTTCTGATTGTCGCCGTGTGACCCCAGATGATGAAGACGAGGATGACCTTCTGTAAACTTCACGCAGAACGGGGGAAGGCCTTTGATAGAAAGGCGGAGCTTAAAGCTTGTTTCTGGTAGCGATGCGTTCGAGTCTAACGGACGTTTCATTACCGACTTTTTGTGCACTCGCTGCGATTTGAATGAAGCGACCATCAAACTACAGCTCGTGTTCGAGGCTCGCATCACAATTCCTGCAGCTGTAATCCAGATTAATTCAGTTTAACGCCGGGCGTGATGTCGAAATAACGTGTTCCGCGTCCATCTGCAGCTGTTAGCCGTGTCCGGCATTTATCAGCCTCCATTCGCTCGCCTATTATGGGATGTCCATTAATACGTGCCTTGTTCTATTCACGCGTCTTCTCCTCATTAACACAGAGCGCTCTGTGAAGTAACCTCGCCGCGTCACATGACCGCTGAGTCGTCTTAGCGGAACAGAAGACGAAACTGTTTGCTGATGTCACCACGGAGACAAAGACGATTAGCGGAGGCTCCGAGGCGTCTTTACAGGTTTTACTGGATGTTTGCATGTTGATGCTGAAGTCCCGGTAACGGTCTAGTTCCTGGTCCTGGCACCTGACACCCCCCCCCCCCCAGCCAACACAGCCACTTATTGGCAGCATATGCTTTAACCTGAGTGTGCTCCAGGCTAAGAATACACTCCTCTGAGCGTCAGAGCAGAAATAGAGCCGCGGCCTTGTGTTGCAGCGACTCCTGCATCAAGTGGCCTAAAAATAACGATTGTATTGTCTGGGACGGCGTGACGTGGCGTTGTTTCCTCAGCAGATGTTCGACCATCTTGAGCCGCCGGAGAGCAAAAAAGTCGACTGAGATTGTTCAACTGTCAAAAACACAAACTGGCGCTCGGATTTCAGGAGCCCTTATGTTTGTGGTAACTCTAGAGAGGACGCGTTACGACACCGCCGACATTCTGAACCGATAAAAATACACGCAGAGGGGGAGCACGCTCGGACGCAAACGGAGACCGTCACGGCTTCCCAAGTTTATCAAACTTTTTTTTAATTTTTTTTTTAAAGTCAAGGACAGAACCCTCAGGAGGAGCGGCGACATTGTTTGGAACGAGGGCAGGATATCGTTTCAGCATCAGCGTCGTCTCCTCTCCAGCCTGAGGCCGTTCAAACGCGTCGGTCCACTTCTGTTGCTGCTCCGCACCAAAGAAACTCTCATGGTTCTCGTTTTTCACCACCGATCAACATGAGAAGTCCCTCAGAGCATCGTTTCGTTCAGCAGAAATACATTCTGGGATATTTAACCCTTTAAAGCCTGAAATATTTTTTAAAAAATAGCCAGAATATATATATATATATATATATATATATATATATATATATATATATATATATATATATATATATATATATATATATATATATATATATATATATATATATATAAAGCCTGAAATATTTTTAAAAAATACCCAGAAAAAAAAAAAAAAAAAAAAGTATATATAATAAAAGATGCGTATAGCCAAAGGAATAAAGTTAAAGTTTTGCATCGCTCACGACGTTTCTGTGTGAGAGAACATTTGAAAGAGAAACGACGCTGCGTACATTTATCAGTGGAACCACACCAAAGTGTATGGACACACACACACACACACACACACACACACACACGTAGAGCCAGCCCGCCAAGTTAGTTTCAACTGAACCAAATCCGTGAAGAGCGAACGCTCCCTGAAGGCGTCGCATGAATGAGCGTTAATAAACATCACCATAACTGCATCGTCAGCTTTTCCCAGCATGACGCAGCTTTTTTTTTTCAAACGCCATTAACCTCATCCTGCAGAGAAACATTTTGATGCTGAATCATTTAAAGACCACAGATGGCTCCAAAAAAAAATAAAAAATCTGCCCCCGGAGCTCAAGTGTAAAAAAAAAAAAGTGTGTGTGTGTGTGTGTGTGTGTGTGTATCTGGAAGGTGTGTCAACTGGTCATTGAAGGCTGCCAAAGGGAGGGGCTTCAGCGAACAGATTGTTGCCCCCGGCAACTCCCAAACTGGCCCCAGCCTGACAGTCGGTTGCTACCAATAGCAGCAGAATTTATAGCTCAGCCATGTGGATTCAGGGGTTAGAACACACACACACACACACACACACACACACACACACACACACACACACACCCCGTCAGATCCATCCCGCTCCCCCCTGAGCAGCCAGTCAGCATCCTGTAGCCGCTATAAAGCGAGCTGCCGGATGCTAAGTGTGAGCTAACGGCGCGTTCCTTCTTCCTGCTGAGACTCTGAACACACACACACACAGCTGGTGTGTGTGTGTGTTCCAGTTCTACGCGTGACTGGGTGTGAACGAGCCAACCGTCTGATCTGGGGGCGCCGTTTGACCCCCCCTGCCGCTTTGCCCCACGCCCAGCGCTGGCGTCCAACTGTCCAGCATGAGGTAGGCACCTGATGACAGGTGATGACACACGGAAGCTGAGGAGGATGTGATGCCTTCGCTGGTCGCTGTTTCCTGTGCTGTGTATCCGTGGTAACCATGGAAACAACAGGCGGCGTCGGACTCTGAGAGTAAACACCTGTAAGGCGGCGTCCAGGGCAATAAAACCGTCCTGTGAGTTCAGACCGACGCTCCTCCGAGGTTGTGGATTCGTCACCGGATCGCGTTACATCATAACGCCTGAGTCAGTGTGTGTGTGTGTGTGTGTGTCTGTGGGTCTGTGTGTGTGTGTGTGTGTGTGTGTGTGTGTGTGTGTGTGTGTCTGTGGGTCTGTGTGTTTGTGTGTGTGTGTGTGTGTGTGAGCTTGTAATAGACGTGTGGTGTTTCATCTCTTGTGTATTTACAGACTGTACGAACCATGATCAGAAATTAGTTGTGAATTCGATCCACAGCAACAACAAAAACAGCAACAACAACAAAAACAACAACAACAACAAAAACAGCAACAACAACAAAAACAGCAACAAAAACAACAACAAAAACAACAACAACAACAGAAACAACAACAGCCCAGCGGCTCTCGTCCCGTCTCACACACACGGATCCATCGCTTGACTCTCTGGGGTGGGATCGTGGCTCTTTATATCAAGACTGTTGTTGTTTGTTGTTGTTTATTTTTGTCTATTGTGGGCTGATTTCAGTAGATTAATCATGTTGGGTTTTTTTAAGCAAAAGGACACAAATCAGTGTTTTGTGAGGAATGGAGTCATCAGGATGTGGAGTCTAAAGCAGGGCGTTTCTGGGTGGGGGGGGGGGTTCTGGTTCTGGATCTGTCTAACGTCTGGAGTCGAGCTGAATGTTTCAGGGTTTGCTTCGAACACCCGTGACCTTGGGTTTCACACCACAGCGATAACAATTCAAATGGTTGTGAGAATAAAAACACACTTGTTGTTGAAAAAAAGTCTTCTGGCGCTGCTCGAACCCGAGACGAGGGGTTTCTGCATCGCCGGTGATCGTCCCTAGACGTGAGACACGAGACTGAGTAATCTCATGTTTTGGAAACAAATCTGAGCGATCCAGCATGAGACACACACACACACACACTCACACAGACACACACACACATACACAACCGTTTCCTACATTACCCATAATGCAACACAAGTGCAGAAATGAAATGCCAGCATCGGTTAGCTTGGCCTCAAACCTCCAGTCGAATCTAATATGCGGTGTGGTTACCTCACATTTTACGTATGTCGAACCTTTCATCAGACCGACACCCGAAAAGTTCTCAAACTGAGGTTATTATATTATTATATCTCACATTTTAAAGGTGCAATATAATAACATAATAATATATAACTGATTTAATGCTGGGGGCAGATGTTTCAGATACAGGTTCCAACTTGGCGGCTGTATCAGATCTAGTAAGTCTGGTTTGTCGCAGCTAAAACTCTGAAACAGGAAGTCAGCATCTCTAACCAGGAAGTGGAACTTCTGCTCTTCTAAGTGCTCTGTTTGTAACGTGTGCTGCCAGTAAGACCAGGAGGAAGTGGAAATTATTCCACGTTCAACAAAAAGAGAATGTCAGAGACACAGGGACCTGAATTCATTCTGTTGTGACCGTGTTGATTCACCTCGTGCGCCGTTGTCTCCGTTAGAGTGTGTGGCGGTAAGATGAGCGGCAGCAGCCTGGAGCTGGACCAGCAGGGGCCGGTAGAGAGCCCCCCTCCATCTCTACGGGGTCTGGGCAGCAACAGCCTCTCCATGACCTCCTCCGACTACCCGATTTCCGATAGAGGTAAGAAAAACTCTTATTTTTTCCAGCTTCAGGGGATTCATTTAAATTCCCAGTCCCGGTGCAGCAGAAATATTCAAAAAAGCAAATAATTTGTAGTTTATTGTGGAACTTTTTGCACAGACTGTGCACCAACACGTCGGTTTTATTGCTTTTCGAACTCTGAACCTGCGCTGAGAGAAGCTGTTTTATAGCAGCATTCCATCAGCCGTCACCTCCTCCTACATCATCTGCTCCTACGCCGGTCGTTGTCGACCAGGTGTTGACGTTCGTGACTTCATCCGCCTGGACGTGACTCGGACTGACGGACAGAAGCGTCACCTCGGCTGGGAAATGATTTCCTGCCCTTCAGCGTGGAACGTCTGCGGCGCTCAGACGCTTGTAATTGCTGTGACTTCCTGTGAGCGTCGTTTGAAGAGATAATTATGGACTCTGATTACGAGGGTGAAAGGGCTTGGCTTCACTTTAACGTCTCGGTGAAAGCAGCCATTCAGAGCGTACAACCACAACTATCTGTGTAGGCCTCCTCTAAAGTTCCAACTTCAAGAAGCAATCTGCTTGTGATTGTTAGCATCAGATAAACCTGCTGAAGGTAGGATTTGATCTGGAATAGACGTGGAGATGCTATCGCCTTGTGAAGAGTTGTTTGATACCCTGAGACCTTCATCCAGATCTCTTGACGCCATTGATTTGCTCTTGTCTTAGGTTCTCGGGATGCTACACAAATGTCCTGTTCGTCTCCATGTGCCAGAAGTCCGGTGGCCTCGGCTCCTGGGTCTCCTCTCCCGCCCTCCTCCAGCTTCTTAACCAACCAGCCTCCTCCACTCCCAGAGAAAAAAATGGTCAACCGTACCGCATCTGCTCCGGATAGCTCCAATGGAAAACCGTTTATCCAAGCCTACCCACGCCTCATGTTCACCGGCTCAGAGAGCAATGTGTGCCAACCTGCTAATGTCGGCTCCAGGTCCAGTTTACCGTCCAGTCCTGTCGATCCACGCCCCATGTTCTCTTCCAACGAGTCTCTGGAGCGCTGCCAGGGCCTGATAGGGAGAACCTCCAGGTCTCGTACTCTGGATGAACCTCTGAAGACTCAAGGGCGTCTTGGTGTCCACTGCCGAGGCAGCGTCACCTGCTCATCTTCTCCACAGCTAAGCGTACCCATCACCACCGCAGAACCGGGTCTGGCACCAAATCTGGGCTCCAGCCTGCAGCTCCAAACCCTTTTGAGTAACATTGACAGCAGGGAAGGGGTTTACTCCAAACTGGGAGGTCTATACGCCGAGTCTCTGCGGCGATTGGCTCTCAAGTGTGAAGACCACTTCACGCGCTCCCAGAAGAACCCTTTGAGGTTTGAGGAGAGCAACTGGTCCTTGTTCAGGCTGACGTCCAACAAGCCGAGCTGCATGGCCGGAGATGCCGTCTACTACTCTGCCGCCTGTGCCTCGGACCCCAGCCACTCCTACGCCGTCAAGGTAACAGTACAAACATCTGGGTAGGGTATCAGGAGGTGTTTATACCCCACAACCTCTGGGCGACATTCACAAAAACGCCAAAATGACCGAGTTGTGTTTTGTGGACAGTCTTTACATGTGTGTACAAAACAAGACATGGAAGTCAGCAGTTACCTCGGTAACAAGTACATCCTGTGTGTTGCAACAGTTTCACAGTAAAGGTCAACGATCTGTTTGGGTGTGAAGGTTCTGATCGCCTTCAGCTGCACGTTCAGTCTTTACCGGACTGCTCGTTCTTATCTTTATATTTAACGCTGGGTGTAAAACGATAACAGTCCAGTAAACTGGTGGGGGCTGTGTTCGATTGGGGGCACATGTTGGGGTTGTTTGGCAACCCTATTGGGGCCGTTGTTGAAGGAACACTGGAACCAGTGGGTATTCAGGTGGTTTTGTTTGTTGTTGGGCTCCAAATGGGATGATCTCACAGCAGCAGTGACCTGGGGGGAGGGGGGCAGCAAGTATAAACCAGGAAGGAGGGCGTGGGCTCGGCCTCATTGACCTTTGTCACCACACAATGTGGCGGCTGTTTGTACAGCATGATTTGTGTGGTTGTATTACTTAACATCCCCAGCCCCAATGAATCTTTACATTCCAGCAGGATTAACAGATGAACACACACCGTTAGCGTGTTAGCATTAGCACTGAGGCTGAGGGTAAATCTCATGAAAGCAGGTATCAGTAGCAGCTTTAAATTTACACAATGAATCAAACGGAACTGAATTTTTGCTGCCCTTGAAACCTCACTAACAAGAATTCCTTTCTCTTTCTTGGCTGCGTTCCATTCCCATCTGTCCCTGTGGAAACCCCCCCCCCCTTTATTTATTTCTTTCTTCTCCTTCTGTTCATCTTTTCTTTCCACTGTCGCTTCTGTTCCTACTTCCGCAGATCTGTAAGAGTCCATCCATGGAGGCTAAACAGGGTCATCTCTACGGGTTGTCCGTCCAGCAGAGCATCCCCCCCCACTTCAACCTCCAGCAGGACTGCGGCCACTTCCTGGCCTGTGTCCCCCAAAGCATGTTGCCCTCCGATGAAGCGTCTCCGTCCGTCCCTGGGCCGCCGGTGGACCGGGAGCGGGTGGTGGTCATCACCTCTGAGATCCCGCAGCAGACGGCGGCGGACTTCGTTCAGGAATGGGAAGCGTTCCATAAAAGTCAACCTGAAGTTTACGAGCGACGAGTTTGTTTCCTCCTCCTGCAACTCTGCAACGGTCTGGAGCACCTGAAGGAGCACGGGGTCACGCACCGCGACCTCTGTCTCGAAAACCTGCTGTTGGTGCCCCATTACCGCAGGTCTTCCCAGTTCCCCCAACAACACATCACCGCTGACAGCAACAGCAATGGCGTAGACACCCAGCGCCACCTTCCACGACTCCTCATCAGCAACTTCGCCAAGGCCAAGCGTCGCTCCTGCGAGGACGCCGCCTCGACCACCGTGGATCCTCGCATCAAACGGGACCACGCAAGACTGGCACCTGAGATCGTCTCGGCAGCCCAGTACCGCAAGTTTGACGAGTTCCAGACGGGCATCTTGATCTACGAGCTCCTGCATCAGCCCAACCCGTTCGAGCTGAGCCCGGCCCTGAAGGAGCAGGACTACCGCTGCGAGGACCTGCCCCCCATCCCCTCCGTCTCGCTTTACTCAGCCGGTCTCCACAGACTGGCCCAGCTGCTGCTGCAACCCGACCCCATCAAGCGCATCCACATCCAGGAGGCCAAGCGCATCCTGCAGAGCCTGCTCTGGGGCCCCAGGAAGGACCTGATGGAGCAGCAAGCGCAGAGATACGGGGGTTTCGTAGGGGGGCCTCGACACGAGGGCCTCCTGAACTGGCTGGACGTGAAGCGGGCCCTGCTGATGATGAAGTTCGCCGAGCGTTCGCTTGAGCCGGAGAGGAACGCCGAGCTGGAGGACTGGTTGTGCTGTCAGTACTTCTCCTCGGCTCACCCCATGTCTCTGTGCCACACAGCCGAGCTGCTCTACGCACTGAAGTGACGTCACTGCCTTAAAGACGTGAAAAAGTAGTGATTCCATCCAGGAAGTCCAGACACCGTGGAGTCTTAATGGCACAACCCGCAACCTTCCTGCTGACCCGAAAGACTGAATCACTAAATCGTCCAATCAGAACCAGGTTGTGCCGGGGCTGTTGGGTAATCCCTTTCCCAACGCGACTCTCCAAAAGCTTCATGTTCAACACTGTTGTGTATTTATTAAACACTCACTCCCAAACCGGTCGTGTTCGGATGAGCAGCTGGAAGCAGGACTGGTCGGTTGATTGGGGAACGCCCAACGGAGAACGCTGTGATTGGACGATAGCAGCCAATAAGAAGCGTATTTTATTTCCATAACCTTGATACACAATAGCGGTTGAATAGCCAACCTTTCATTTGACATGTGAATAAAAAGTCGCGGTCCGTGTCATGTCCGTTTATGGACTCAGTTTTGTATGCTGTGTAGACATCTCACAGCTTCCTCTGCAAACAGGAAGTAGAATTTTAAACACGTCATGATGACAGTCTTCAGTGATGTTCCCCGTGTTGAAGCCGGCTGTGAATACTGCACATCACCGGTCGTTTGTGAAACTGGCCTTTCACAGAATGTTTCAGAAACTATTTTGTACAGTCGTTTGAAGCAGGTCTTGAAAAAAGTCGCCGTTACTGACTATTTATGACAGAATTGTGTTTCCTGTCGTCGCCACTGGATCGTCCTTTGTGAACGTATTTGTGTTTTTTTGGCAGAGCAGCAGCTGGACCTGCCTTTTCTTCCTCCTGTGTTCCCCTAAAGGAGCAGGGAAAACTACAAATATGGCTGTTTTTATTAGCAGCGGGGACTTCCTGTTTGGAAAAGTCGGGTTTGAACCGGTTTCTGTTCGTGTTTGACTTTGAACTCCCAACTGATTTGATCTGGAATTTTTTTTGTGTGCTTGACTTTTCTTGCATCTGTCAATAAACTTCATATTTTCTGCAGTCGGGGTCGGTTTCTTTTCCTCACATTTACTTCCACAAACACATTCGTTCACGATGAAGAGTCCGGTCTCCACCTCCGGTCCGGTCCTGCCAGGAATCACACAGTCTCCTCTTCACTCCTGGTCCGTTCCCACAGAACAGAACCGGTGAAAGGTGGGAACGTGACCCAACGGAATAACAAACAGAACGGAGGAAGGCTGGAGCAGATCCGCTCCCGGATCAACACAACAGGTCGTACGTGTCCTGGAAACCAAAGTGGAGTTTGGAGCCTGGGGCCAAAAGAGACCCCCCTCCACCCCCCCTTACTTCAAAACCACCGGCTGCTCCGCTGTCATAGGTGGAACAATGTTGCTATGGTGATTGGACCAATGGAATGGTTCGTCTCACCCCCCACCACCACCACCACACAACAGCACAGCCGGTCCGGTTAGCATTGACTAGTATTCCGTTAACGTGGTTCTGACAGGAGCTCCTCCCCCCTCAATAGGAAGCACTTATGAGCTTCTAGACTGGGGGGTGTGGGGGGGGGTCATCCCTCCCCTTGTCCTTGAACGTGTTCTTGTGCTTTTCTGCAACAAAAAGCTCCCTGAATCGTTAAATGGAACAGAAGGCAGTCTGATCAATAACTCACAAAGGGTGGGGGTGGGGGGGCACAAAGCGTGGCAAAGCAGCATCAAGTCGTCTCTAAAGGGGCTGCTGGCTGCTCAGTTTATTGATTAGTTATTGGAATCATTCTTGTTTTAATCACAGAACAAAGATTTTCTTTAGATTTAAAAAAAAAAAAGAATTTGTGCTTCAGAAGAAATCCCCCTAAATGTTTTGGTAACATCTGATGTCTGTATTCCTGGTCAGTTTGCGACCCCAAGTGGTCAAACGTCGTTATTACATCCAGCATCCAGTTAAGTAAAATCAGTTTTCTTACCCTATTCGTGAGAAAATTAGACCAGATTAAAGTGTGTGGATCTCCAACACACACACACACACACACACACACACACGATATTAACTGCCCAACTTTATTTCAAGATCAAAACAAAGCACAGCCTTAAACGTGAACAGTGTCATGACATTCATCCACTGTCCTGTGTGAAAAAAGATGCAATCAAGCACTTTGGGTTTAACTCCATGCTCAGAACCAGCATTAAGTCTTCAGAACCAAACTACTTTAACAAACCCGCCTTTTGAGTAACCATATCAAAAAGCTCAACTTTGCCGATGCAGATGTGAAAGATACACAACTTTTGAGTTGGTGGAGCTGAGAGATGCGTTTGATCACTTTGTTTTCTGATCAATGATGGATCAAGTTATCAATATGCCACTTATGTATAGTGATTTTAGTGCGTCACCAGGTCCTCGTCTCGAACACAGGTGATATCAGCCCGGGGTCAAGGGGAGGGTAAGGGTTTGGGGAAAAATGGGATATGGGGGGGTGGGGGGGGCTGATTTCGAGGCTTTGTGTTCATTTCTTCTTGGGTTTTGATTCCAGGGGTTGGCCAATATCCTTCCCACGCAGCTTCAACCCTGTTCAGACAAACAAACATCCGTTTGTCACTTAGTTAGTCGGTTAGTTACCGACCGCAGAGCTCGACCGTAGTCCAGACGACGGATCGCTTCACGCCGGGCATCCTTCTTACCGATCGCTCTCTCTATCTTGCCCATGACCTGGTTGTTGGGAATCGCTCGTCCACACTCGTAGTCGCCGATGACCTGAGGCTTCTCATTGATTTTCTGAGGAGCAGACAGAAAATCAGTTTGACGTTATTTTACAGTGCATCGTTTTCTGCATCCTGTGTGTTTAAACAACAGAATAATGTAGAACATGTGTGTTGAAGGACTTTACAGACTTAAAAATTTATAATTATTGTAAAAACTAAAGCCGAGTACTTCGTGGATTTTGCGTACTGCGGGTTGTCTTTGGAACGCAACGCCTGCGATAAACGAGCGATCGCTGTATTCTATATTAACACTCAATAAACGTGATTAACGAGTGAATTTTAACAACATGAAAGGAAGACAATCTTTTGTCTTTAAAAAGCAGAAACATTCTAAACGCCCCCCCTAAAGACCTGCCCTCAGCCCAGCGCTAGCGTTAGCATGACGCTGGGCTGCGATGGTTCAGAGGTTGTTTCATGTTTGGAGAGGCTTCAGTCG
Organism: Antennarius striatus; assembly: GCF_040054535.1. Taxonomy (NCBI): domain Eukaryota; kingdom Metazoa; phylum Chordata; class Actinopteri; order Lophiiformes; family Antennariidae; genus Antennarius; species Antennarius striatus. Next base: position 19,322,404 of record NC_090790.1, read on the forward strand.
GTTCAAATATGAGAGTACAAACTAGAACCGAGCCAGATGTTCGTCTGGTTCTGCTGCATGATACTTACTTTAAAATGTTTATCTTTGCGTCACCCGTGAAGTACAGCCCAGTTCCAGTGGCGCTGGTTCCACTCACTAGAGTGTCGCTGGGTTTGGATCTGCTTCAAAATCATAAATCCATCCCAAAGGCACCGTATAGAACCGGTTTAACCCCGTCGTGTTTGGGATTGAGGTTTAAAACGGCTCATTTCTAGTTTCTTTGCCAACTAGTTTTTCTCCACTGAAACCTAAGCTGCAACTCACACACACACTCTTGTTTGTCAGGACTGGCAACAACAGCATGACGCCACACAAATGGGACCGGTATCACCTGAAAACCACCTGTAATATTAAAAATATTTTAAAGGCTGCATTAGACAGCTACTTGAGACGTTACGCCACTAGTCCTGGAAGAACTACCATCTTAAAAGTGAAATTTAACACGTTTTAAATGCAATACTTCGACATCTTTAATATTAATATGCTTTCTGGTACTCTAAAACACCAGATCCGTCTCCACATCACACACCAACGACTTTAACGTGTGTTTTCCTTCAGCTTTCTCGTGACGGATCAGAACACTCACGGTGGCCAGGTCCTTCTGGGTCATGCCTTTCTCCTGCCGGCCCTGCTGGATGACTTTGCCCACCTCCAGAGGGACCCTGTCGTGGTGCAGCTCCTCGGTCTCCCGGTCCAGTTTGGCCGTGTTCTTTGACACCACGTGCTGTTTGTTCTGCCCTGCAGACCCTGTGGGACGAGCAGCCATCGGTGAGACGAACGACAACCGGGTCGAAGGGGAGAACTTCCGTCAGGCGTTCTCACACACACTCACATTTCTTGGTGGTCTCCACGTCCTCCCCGCGTCTCTGAGCAGAAGTGATGGCCTGCGAAACAACACAAGCAGGTGTGAACAGGCTGCACTGTGCACCAGAACCGGATCTGGACTCACGATCACGTGACCCCAGACGCTCATGGGCGGGCTCTGACATATTGATCCGGGTCCACGACTCTGTCAACACGGGATGACGTCATCAGACATGGCGTCTGTCCACACACGGTAACGACTCGAGTTACCAATCCACACCTGCAGCTAGCTAGTTGTTATTTTTGGTAACAGGTAACCAGCGATCATATTAGCGACCCCAGGCTATCAGTTCCTGGGGGGGGGGGTTCGGTTTAATGAAGGGAGCAGATGATATTCTTAGTTCTGAAAATATGTCATCGACTCCCAGCGAGGCGGAACATCGCCATTTCTTAGCTAAAGCTAAGCTAACAACTACAACTTTGCCTGCGGAGTTCACCCCATTAGCACCGCGGGTGGAGTCGACGTTTCCACTCAATAGGAACTAGTTAATCTCGCTAGTTTATACTAAAATTACTTCATCTTTTTCTCCTAACCTCTCTTTCTTTCTCCCAAGTCTTGTTTTATCTCCACTTTATCTCCCGGTCGCGTCCATGCTAACCTGCTTGGACTTGGACTGGGCAGCCGTCGGCCCCTTCTTCCTCAGAACAGTCACGGTGTCCCAGTCGCTCTCTGCCATCCTTTTTCGGGGGGTTTCGATCGCTACCCGCAAACGTTCAACTATACGGGAATAAGCCGACTCGGTTGGTTGTAGCTCAGCCCCGATCGAAGGCTAGTTGGGATAAAAACTGACGCTCAGTCCAGAAGTATCACCCACGCGACGGCGAAAGCTTTATTTATAACAGATCGACGAACAGTGGCGTGAAAGGAGGTGCGACAGCGACCCCTGCTGGTGGAGCACGGCGACCTGCATGCGAGGAGGCTTCCGCCTTACGTACGCGTTTGTGACGTAATGACGCCGGAAAAACAACACCAGAATTAAGACTTCTGAACTGCAATTTCATCGGATTTATCAACCAAGAACTCGACAAGAACTTCTCCTTGAAACAGGAAAATGTTGTAGTTTGTTTTGTAGAAAACAAAAGTGTTTTTCTTAAATACAAACCTCAATTTTATTAGCAAAGTTCTATATCCATAAATGTAAATATAAGCAAAGACATTCAGTTATACAATCATTGCACACTATTAGTATGTTGTATATGTATATATTGTATACTTATATATATATATTTTGTTAATTTTGAAATAAAACATTTAAAAAATAAGAACTGCAAAAAAACAATAAAAGCTTGTCTTTATTATTAAAAACAGACAAAACACTATTTCCATCATTTATCTGAAAAAAACACAGAGTATAACAAGAAGTATACCATGTTTTTAGAAGAGAACAGATGAGAGAAAAGGCAGCACATTTTTTTCTTTTATTTAAAACTTATCATGATCATCAACCTAACAATACAGTTTCTAAAAAAATCGCAGTTACACTGTATGAAACTTACAATGAATGTAGTAATAAAAGTAAACACATGGAGAGTTTGGTTTTTGATGATGAATTAGTGGCGGGATGAATTAGTGATTCCAGCTGACCCCCGGGCTCCAGTCCTCTAGGTCACCAGTTACAGGACATCTCTGAGGCAGCGTCGCTGTTTCTTCGTGTGCGGATGGGGGACCAGCCATACTCTGAATGGGCGTTGTCCGCCTGGTGGACACGCCCCAAGCGGTAGGCTTGTCTGGAAGCCTGTTTCCCCGCCCACGTACGAGGCTTGGGATTCATCTGGGGGGGGGGGGGGGGGGGAATCACGCTCATTTCTCAGCCATAGAAATGATACCTCAAAGAATAAAGGAAACACTTCCAAACAAAAACAGCAGCAGGTCTCAGGGGTTAATCTCTGATTCTCACGTTATGTTAATAATTCTTTCCACAAACTGAAACCTGCTCTTCTATATGTCGTTTTAAGTTTATTGTCACCTGAACAAACACAGCTGTGTTCATGTGGAGGGTGTCCACTCGGTCTGACAGGTGGCTCAACCAGTCCAGGTGGTCACAGATGGACTGGCTCAGATCCCCGTCGCTCTGTATCAGAAGGAAAACACGTCAACTCCTCCTCAGACCGGTTTTATCAACGACGCGTGACTGTTGGCAGCCGAACGCACCCCAGACAAGCTGTCCCTCAGCTCCACGGCGGCGAGCCGAACGTGCTCCAGCTTGTCGATCTGCTCTTTCAAGCGGTCGTCGAGCTCCTGCATCATCATCAGGCCTTCATCGCGTCTGACGCCTCCCTTGGTGGTCATCCTGAGGAAGAGGAACACAACCGTTAACACGCCGATGAAGATGAAGATGAAGCAACGATCGCCCACAAACGATCCTTTTCGTCTGAGACTCCAACTGTTGAAATTTAAATAAGCTTCCCTGAAAATTCTAATGAAGTATTTGGATCTATTTATCTGGGTCACGTGACATCAAATCCGCATCCTCTGTGAATCCAAAACATAAAACATGACACGTTTAAGATAAACAAAACAAACAAACAACAACGTGAGCGATGACGTAACCCTAAATACCAAAACATCACAAACACAAACAGTACAAGTCAATCAATCAATTAATTAATTAAGTAATTATTGATAAAGCTGTCCATTGTGACTCAATAATTATGTATCTACTCAATCAGATGTGACACATCGATCCGTTCAAACCGATCGATCCTCACCAGCAGGTCTGACCGGGCGGGTTTCACACGACCTCCGCGGATAATCGATCATCCTGATCGAAAGTTCTTGCAGTGGGCAGCTTCAGATCGTTCCGATAATCGATCAATAATCGTCAGATCCAGCTGTGAAACATTAACATTAGCTTACAGCACTGGATCAGAGCTAGCTGTGGCTAGCTAAACGCTATTAAAAAACTTGTTTACGCCGTTTTTATTTGAATTAATGCTAAGGCTGAGAGATGACGTCACCAATCAGCGTGATTAATATTCATTATCGATCTTGTGCGACCAGTTTACCGGAAACAAAAAAACAAAACAAAAGAAAAGAAAACACGCCTCAAACCCATGCAGAGCGAAGCCAGAAGCTAACAGGTTATCAATGCTAATAATAGCGCGAGCGCGCGCACGGTCACGCGCTCGCTTCAACTATCGCGGTACTTTGTTTCGGACATCGAATTAAAAACAGAAGTCACCTCGTCGGTCCGGAGCGGAGACGCCGAGAGCAGCAGAATCCCGTGAAGAAGAGCCTTCCTCTTCCTCATCCCGCCCCAACAGGAAACACAGCACGGGCTCGCGTCCGGACAAGCCCCCCCAGTCCCGGAGGAATGTCAGGAATGTGAACCGCGTGACGTCACGCATCCGGGTTTGTTACAGGCGCGCGATTTCACGGTATTACGGTACTATTTACACTACAGTACAGGAAATCAAAGCGGAAATGACGTCAGATCTCTAGTATTTTAATTTAAGGGAATTTTTTTATTTTTTAATCTTTAATTAAATTTTTAAAAATGTTTTAATTGAATTATAGACCTAAGCAATTTTTAAAGAATTTATTGATATTAATATTTATTTTCCCTTCGGTTATCAGACCAGTATATAAACTTAAACTCGAAGCCTGGAAGTAAAAAGTTTCCTCACAAAAGTAAATTTATCATTTATTATAAAAATTGAACGTTTTCATTTAAACTCTCGTGTCTCCACATGCCGGAAACACTAAAATCATTTCCTCATACCTTCTTTAAGACTTTGTGTTTTTTTTAATATGACAAAGTGAGAATACAGAAGTGACAGTACATTTAAGAAATGACAACTGCTTTATTCTTTTCTTTCAATAAGCTTTTTTTTTTTTTTTTTTTAAACAAGGGAGAGACCAAATATCTGAAAGGATAAAGATCAAGTAGGATAAATAGAATGTTTGATCAGGTGTAGAAAGCACTGGTCCTCTGACAAAAAAATGAAATATGCATCTTAAAAGGTACAAAAACAAAGTCAGGGCAACATTTTGGTGCAGGAATAATGTGATTAGCATCGAGATCTTCTGCAGCGAGGAATGAGAGGCAAAACACACTCCCAGCTGGATTAAACCGATCCACGGGTGAAACGCAGTCCATTCTGAGAACACAGTGAACATTTTCCACGTTAAATCCTTTGTAGTGCCACAATATCTAAAATGAAATGTGGGTTGGAGCCTCGCTCCGCCGGCGAGGCTGGACTGTACATCTAAGGATGCATGTACTGTACATACATACCAGTGAAACACTGTCGAAGAGAAATCCAAACATGTCGTAGTGTCTTTAAACATCGTAAGCAGTAACATTGAACCAGTTATGATAAATGCGTTGTGAATTCTGAAAACAAGCGTCCGTTACGGGAACAAAATAGAAGTGAGGATCCAACAGCTTCACATTTTTTCAAATAGAACACTTTTTAAAAAGTCCTTCGTAGCCCGCTGGAACTGCAGTGCTCACACACACACACACACACACACACACACACACACACACACACACACACACACACACACACACAGACAAAAAAAAAGAAAAAAAAAAGCTTAAGCAAAGAGCGAAAATCCAACAAACGACGCTCGACACCCCCGGATCGTGATGGTCTAACGGAAAAAAAGTGGGCGTTTGGTGACCTCCGACTGATGGGAGGTGGGCTGCTGTTATTGCTAAAGCCGCCTCAGAGACCAGACGCTAAGTCATCGAATTGGGTCGCTGTGAACAGGAGGAGACCCCCCCCCGCCGCCCCAACGTCAAAATCATCACTTACATCACATGTTCATGAACAGACACCTTGAATAATTACACTCCATACAAAGTGATATGAAAGCAAACATTTCAGTTTCTTTTTTGTGGGGGAGGGAGGAGGCATCCTTTCATGCCACCGTGAAGAAGACACCCCCTTTCTCCTCCCCGATCTTTTCGAACCCCTCTACCCCCCCAAAAAAAACAAAAAAACAACTACCAGCTTGGTTGATCAAGACCCCCCCAGAGGACAGCAGCGGTGTGAACGCTGCGTTCAGGTACAGTCTGTAAAAACGCTGTTCGGTTCTCGACAGGAGTCCCGCAAAAAGATTCAAGGAAACACGCTCAGCTGATCATGCACACGGAAAGCATCATCCACCTGCTTCAAGTTACACACCGAAGACAGCGCCAGAACGCAAAGCAGAAGGAAGGGTTCGAGAAAAGACAAAAATAAGAGTTCTATCGGTCTACGTTCTGCACCGGATCACGACCCCCCCCCCCCATTGAAAGGAGGAATGGATGATGACTTGAACGTTGTTTTTTTTAATTTACCAGCAGAAATGAAATACGACAAAATGTCCCACTGCATTCCAGGTTCACCTAAAATAAAAAAAAAACATTTTTAAAAATGGAGCAGATGTCGCTTCTCGCTGCGAGTCGTGTCGAGCGTGGGGGGCTTGGGGGGGGGGGCTACCATCCATCAGCAGGGACAAAAATACAGTTTTGGCAAAATGGTCAAGGAAACCACGCGGGTTGGCCGCTCCTTTCCCTCCGCAAACAAAACGCACAGATCAACAGAAATCTCTTCTCTTCCCCTTAAAAGTGACGAATAATAAATTAAAGAGGACGTGGAGGAGATACGCTTAAAAGACCGTTTGTGTCTGTGTATATATTTATATAATCTTTATATATCTCTATACGTGGTGTGAAATAATAATTCTGACAGTTCCGGATGGGTAATTCATGACGATGCCCGTTTGTTTGCCCGTTGCCGTGGCGACACGAGATGAGGAGGGTTTTTCCCCAGGAGGCTCGTGTCGGCGGGGTTGAGGGTTTTAAAGGTCCGGCATTACGCCTTGCCCTCCTCCACTTTGATGGCCTGGGGCTTGATGGCGCCGGTGCGTGCTGGTTTGGCCGGCCCCGGGGGGGGCAGGGGCTCCTGGAGTTTGCTGGTCATGGTGGCCCCCGGTGGCGTCTTGCCCTCGCCCACCGCCTTGCGTACGTCTCGTATGGTTTTGTTCTGCGCGAAGAAGCAGCGGCGTTACCGAGGACGACAGTGGACGAGCGTCGCACACACACAATTAGAAACACGACACGACACTGGAGGGTTCATGCAGGTGGGGGCATCATCAAGACTTCATTTGGGAGGGGGAGGGGGGTTCCACAGTCATCCGTCAGATCACAAACACAGAACAGGCAAATAGAGAGAAAGAAAATGGATGAAATTAAATTACCTATATTTACAGTGGGTGGCTCACCTTCATGCCATCCTCTGGCCCTTTGACGGGGGGGTCGGGGGCAGAGGGAGGGGTGGAATGGGAGGGGTCGCGGCCGGGATTGGGGTAAGGGGGGGACCGGATGATGACAGGCTTGTTCACCTGCATGATCGGTCTCTGAATGGGATTGGGGAAGGGGCCGGTGGTGGGGGGCCGCATGTGCATCACCATGCTGCCCTGAGCGGGTGGGACCTGTTGGGAGGGGCGGGGGGGAGGATGGAGGCAAAAAACAGAGAATTAGCTCCCCCCAAAAATAACTGAATACCAGTAACGTGTCTGGAACGAATGACAAACTGAATAAATAATATCTTCTAAACGACGGAGGAGTGACGCCTTGGTCCAATCACGCGACCCTGACAGGAACGCAGTCAAAAATCAGTTACCTGTTGGGCAAAATGTGTGGGTAGAGGGCCCACGGGCCCCCCAGGACCAGAGGGCTTCCCGCTGGGGCTGGCAGATCCAGGCCTGAAGAAAACAGAAGAGGTTTTTTTTGTCTTTTGATCCTTTGTTGTGCTCAAGTTTGTGTTCCAGAGCGACGCTGCCGCTCCGGGCTCCCACACGCCTCCCGCCTCACCTGTACGACGCCCCAGGGATGCCGGGGGAGTGACTGGACTTGTCCGAGAACTGGAAGCCTTTCATTTCCATCTGAGAGCCCTGAGGGGGGAAAAGAAGAACAAACGCGATCAAAGGCTTTCTGACGACAGAGAAGTTCAGAACGGGATTGATTAGCGCCGATCGCTCGGCCGTACCTCCCGGCTGCCGCTCATGACGGGCTGAGAGCCCGGCGGCAGGATCCGACGGGGGCCCCCCACCGACAGGCTCTGGCCCTGCTGCAGCTGGATGGACTGGGGGAGGATGAGGTGCTGCTGGGCCGAGCCGTAGCGCAGCTGGGAGCCCGGTAGCGGCATGGTCACCTGGGGACGACAAGACGCGTTAGCGGATGAAACACGTGAGCTCGGGCAGCGTCGGGTCTGAACCCCCCCACCCCCACCTGGATGAGCTGGGAGTCCATGAGCTGGGAGGAGCCCATCCCGGGCCCCTGGTTCATCTGGCTGTCGTAGACCAGCTGCTGGCTGCCGTTCAGGGGCTGGTAGTGCGAGCCCGACTGCGGCTTCACCAAGTCAGACGGCTGCATGCCGGGGAACGCCGAGTAGGGCCCCTTGAGGGGGGCCCCGCCGGACAACACCAAGGGGTTGGGCTGCGACAGGTTGGGGTGCATGTACACCTGGGATCTGAACGGGGGAGGAGGAGCAGAGTGAGACAAAGATCACGTGGCGCCACAAGGTGAGGCGCTGGGGGGGGGGGTCGGCGTAGGGTCGTACCTGAAGGGGGGGATGGAATTGAACATCTCCTGGGACTGGGACACGGGGAGGCCCCCCCGGAGCCCCAGCTGAGCCTGAGCCTGGAGAGACGTGTGCAGAGAGATGGGAATCTGTTGGGCCGCAGCCGCCTGGTGGACCGACAACGAGAGCGATGACAACTCAGCGTGTGTGTGTGTGTACGTGTGTGTGTGTGTGTGTACGTGTGTGTGTGTGTGTGTGTGTGTGTGTGTGTGTGTGTGCGTGTGTGTGTGTGTGTGTGTGCATCTACCTGCTGGTACGTCTGCTGCTGAGTCATGGTGGGCGGGACAAGGCGTGGCTGACTCGGAAAGACGTGACCATCCAGATACAGCGGGGGGATGTGATTGCCTACGGACAGGAAACGGGGGGTGGGGGGGTGTTTAGGTTTTCATTCTTGGAGGCGGTCAAGTCGGGATCGCAACGCCGCTCTTACCCTGCATGGACATGGAGGGGGCCACCGACGCCACGGGCATGGGGGGCATGGAGACGCCCCCAAAGGAGCTGTAGCTGACGCCGGTGGACGAGCCGACGCTGCAGGGGGGCTGAGCGCCCGAGGCGCCCCCGCCGGGGGAGCCCTGCTCCGGGAGGGACTGGGAGTTCTCCCACGCCTTCCGCGCCGACTCCATCTGAAAACATGGACATGGGGTGTCGGGTTGGAACTGTCCCCACACACTGTGCCCCCCTCCCTGAGAAAAGTCCTTCTAATACCTTGAGAGTGAGATCGGCACTCGGGAAGGAGATGGGGTTGAGGTTGATGCCCGGCTGCAGGTGGGTGGAGCGCAGCATGGGGATACTCTGGTTGAGCACCGTCTGTCGGACAGGAAACAGGAAGTCAGAGTCTTTCTGGGAGGAGAATCCACTTCCTGTACCCAAACTCAACCCCTGACTGGTCACAGGTGCAAACATCTGGCGCCTCACGTTGGTGGCGAGCGCGTCCTGAAGCTTGTTGACGGGATTGGACGCCGGCACGGGGGCGGAGCCCGGCGGGATGCTGAAATCCGAATCTTTGGCGCTGACTCCAAACTCGATGGGGGGCACGGGCAGCACGGCGTCCACGTGGAGCTCCACGCCGTTCACCGGGGTGATGGGGCCGCCCTCCAGCCGGTCCACGGCTTCCGATCCTTTGCGGTGCTTCAGGGAGCGCTCGTTCCCGATGGGGCCGGGTTTGTGCTGCTCTTTAGTCTGCTCCGGGCCGGCGTCCGAGTCCTGGGACGAGACGGGAGGGGGAGGGGGGGGGGCAAACAGTTTGTAGAGGTTCTCATATCGCAAACACACACAAAAAACGTGTCTTCATGCATTACCTCCGAGTTGGGCTCGCTGCCGGTGTAGGACACCTGTTTGGTCCAGGAGTCCCCCCCAGACGACTGCACCGACAGGGCTGCACAGGAGGAGCACGCCGTCAAACATCACAAAATAAGAGTCGTGCGTCAGCCGACAGACGGATGGAGATTCCCGTATTTTCTGGACTATAAGCCGCTACTTTTTTCCTTGTTATTATTTTCTCTTGGTTCTGTTTCGTTTTAATCGGCAAAGTTTCTGCCGTGTTAAAGGGACAGTTTGGAAAGAATCCGTTCAGGTACATACGTGTACATTTACAGTACAAAATACGTCTTTACACGCAGTAAATATTAAATTTTACAACATAGATATCTGCGGCTTAGATTCAGGTGCGCTCTATAGTCCAGAAAATACGGTACTCCCCGTGTTCAGGGGTGTACCTGAGCTGTTGGTCTCCCAGATTTCCGTCCCCAGGTTGTTGGACGACAGCCCCTCCTCCGGCTGCTCCAGACTCATGCTTCCTTGCTTCTTGGCGAAACGCGGTGGAATCTTGGACGTGATGGTCCTGCTCTTCACGGGCACCTGATGGGAGGAACAACCAGATGCTGAACCAGCTGAACACGTGAAACGTCCGACGCCGTCGCGGAGAACACGCTGACGCACCGCAACGCCCTGCTCCTTCCTCCTCCTGTCGTCTTCCTGCGGGCGGCGTTGCTTCTTGGACAGGGCGTCCTGGTATCCGTCTGGACTTGAAATCGGTCCTCCTGGGTCTCCCTCCACTGGGGAAAAAGCAGGTGTGATCAGTGTAGAGCGTCATCAGCATATGTGAGTACATAAGTCCCAACTGAAAGGGGGGGGGGGCACAAACTCACATGTGTAGCCGGCGAGCTCGTACTGAGACAGCGGCTCGGCCAGGTCGGCCTTGACGGGTCCCTGCTTCAGCTCCTTGTCTGACTTCTTCCCGGGGGCCTCGGCCGACTCCCTCTCCTCCGCCTGCTCGATGCCGTAGGCGGGGCCCACCTCGTCCGGCCCCCTGCTGACACGGAGGGAGGTTTCTGATTGGACGTTGAGCTCCGCTCACACGTTAGCATTACAAACCCACCAACGACCATCAGCTCCTCAATCTGAAGTTCATCCCGTTCAAAAGCCACACCGCTCCTCACCTTTTACACGACGCGCCCCCGTTCTGCCAGGCGTCGCTCCTGTTGGAGGAGGCGGCGGCGGTGGGGGGGTTGTCCGGCGTGCGCCCCATCTTGCTGGCCTCCAGCAGCGACGGCTCCCCCTTCCTGTTCTGCCGCTCCACCAGCGGCCTCTGGCTGGAGAAGCTTCTCTTGCAGAGTTCTCTCTTCTCCCCGGATCCCGCCTCGCCGTGGGAGGGGTCAGAGGTCGCCTCGCCGTGCCCCTGCAGCGTCACGCCCCCCCCGACGACACGCTTCTCTCTCCAGTCGCTGAAGTCGCTGTTGTCCGACCCGGTCTCCCACTCCTCGGTCTGACCGTGTTGGACGGAGCGTCCTGCGGAGTAGTGGCCCCCGCTGGGCCAGACGTCGTCCCCCCCTCCGACGCCGGCTTTAGGGCGGCTGGGCCAGGGGTTGGCGAAGTCTCCCCCGTTGACGTATTCCTCGCTCGTCCACTGGTGGGCGCCGGGCTCCCGCTCCTGTCGCAGACGGCGGAAGCGCGGGGGCTTGTCCTGGCGGGGGGGGCGCCGTCTCCTCAGCATCTGCCTGTCGGGGTTGTCGCTGTCGAAGTAGAAGTCTCCCTCGCGCTCCTCCGCGCCGTTTTCCACGAAGGAGCCGCTGAACTTGGGGGGGTACTTGAGTGCCTCGCGGTCGACGGGGTGTCTGCGGGCGTAGGACGCCTCGCCTCCGGGGCCGTAACCGTTTTCTTGTGCTGGGGGGCCGCCGAACTGGGGCCCGCGGCCCCTCCACGTGGGGACGTCCCTGGACGCAAAGCTCCGGCTGTAGCTCCCGTTGGCGTTCAGCCTGGGGGGCAGCGTGCGGCCCGTGAACCCCCGGCCGGCCTTGGCCTTGTCTCGGGGGTCCGGGGGGGTCTGCTCGTCGGTGTACACCTTGTTGGACCTCCAGGAGTCCCGATCGGCCCTGCAGACGTCAGACTCGGCGTGGCCCTCCCCGTTTTCGGACCCCTTCTGCCGCCGCCGTTTGGGCAGCTCCTCGTACTCCGACGCTTCGCTCAGGGTCTCGCTAACGTTCCTCCTGCGGGGTTTCCCCCTCTGGAACTCCGCCTCCGCTTTGAGGTCCCTCGGCGGCGGTTGCGGGGGCGGCGGGGCCCGGCCCCTGCGCTGAGCTCCGCCGCTGCTGCTGTTGTTGTTACTGTTGTAAGACCCCCGGAGGCCGTCCCCGCCTCGCCCGCGGGTCCCGCCTCGAGAGCTGAACTCCCTGAAGCCCCTGCCGCGGCCCCGCCCCCTGACGGCGCCGAATGCCTGCTCCTCGTCGATGAAGATCCAGTTGTTGCGTCGCGGCGCGTGCGGCTCCCGGGTGTCCTGGCCGTCCCTCGCCGGTTGGCTCTTCCCGTTGTCCCAGGCGATCTCCTTGAGGGAGTCGTCGCTGTGGGTGCTCAGGGGCCTCTCGGCTTTGGCGGGGGCCGGCGACTGACGCTGCCTCTCTTCGGGAGGTTTCTCCACGACAGGGGACGCCGAGCGCCTGCTGCTGGCCGGCTGGTTGTCTTTCTTCAGGTCGTAGACGTTGGTCAGGACCTCCTTCTCCAGGCGGTACGGGACCACCTTCTCCTCGGGTTCCGCTTTGGGCTTCTCGTTCTCCTTGTCCTCCACCTTCAGCGCCTTGAGGACGGGTTTCTTGATGGGTCCGGTTCTTCGAATCAACGGCCGCCCACCGGTCTCAGACGGCTGATGGCTGACGCCGCTGCCGGGACAGGAAGTTGGTTCGGACCACTGGTTCTGAGCGCTGCCGAGTCCCGCGTCCTGTTTCTGGCCGCCGTCTCTTTTCCAGGCGTCTTTGCAGACGTCGGCCGTCTCGCCGTGGGGCTCGGCGCCGTCTGTAACGTGCCTGTCCCTCGACTCGTGTTTCAGGTAGTCGCCTTCTGCGTGACTCTGGGGCTGGTTCTGGACGGTGGTCAGCAAGCCCTGGTCGGCATGTTGGTGATCTCTGTCTGGACCTCGGCTCTGGTAGGCGTGATGGTGGAGCTCGCCCTGCGGGGGGTTCAGGCCCTCGTTGGGTCGCTCCTCGTAGGAGTCCTGCTGGGCGCCGCCGTCACCTCTGGAACGAGACAAACAGGATCAATGTCAGAGATGCCTTTAGTGCTGCTGGACCTGCTGCAGGTGCAACGGAAAAAAAATTAAAATCATTCCTCGTTGTTAAATGTAAAACATAGTTGTATATTCATGAATAAATTATTTTTCCATCTAAAACCTTCTTTTCAGTGTTGTTTTTGTTGTTTTATCGAAGTAAACGACTGTTGAGATCTTTGAGGATCACTAAAGCTAAAATATTAGCGTCCAGATCGTTCTTCTGTCTTTTTGGTCAACAACGGGTGTGTTTTGCTGATGTTCTACTGCTGGTAAGTAAAGAAGATAGAATTTATTTTTTCCTGATGAGAGGAGAGCCTTTGTGTGTTTATAGTCATAGAATATACTGATTCTATTAATCCTCTAATATCTGCGTGGGGGGGGGCTGACCGGTCCTCAGGCTGGCCGCTGTCTGAGCTGTCGTGCTGTCTCTGATAAGGAGGTGTGAAGCTGCGCAGGGGGTAGCCGTCCTGGTTCCACAGCGGGTAGGGCTCGGTGGAGGGGGCCCTCCTCTCCTGCTGGAGGTTAGGGTGACACCCCTCGTCCGAACCAGGGCTGTTCAGATGGTCCTGATGCATCATGGGTTTCATCATTCCTGTAAAGAAAAGAAGTTTAACATGTGTTTTTTTTTCTCCATGAAAGCTGACTTTTAGAGGTTTGGGGGGGTTGGGGGGTCTCTGCTGACCTGAAGAGTGGACCGTCCCGGGGTAGAAGTCCACTGAAGACCGGCTTTGGGTCATACGAGGATCCATGAACGGCGGCATCATCATCCAGCGGGGATCGAACCCCAGGACGTGTGGGGGGTAGTACCCCCGCTGGGAGTGGCTGGAGCCGGATGGGGGGGGGTGACCGGACTGCTGCCAGTGCTGCATTTTATAGACGGGTTCCTGAGGAACGCAGGAAGAAACACTTAAACAGAGAAGCAGCGGTTCCTGTTCCGTCAGCTCCTCTGAGCGTCAGCATTAACGTCAAGCACTCGCCCCCCCCCCCTGAGAAACTCCCTCACCTGCTTCTGGAAGCGGGCTGGGAGGGGTTTGGAGGGATGACGCCCACTGTGGTCCCCTGAGGGGGAGGAGGGCTCCTGGCCTTCGTCGTCGCTGCCGTGGTAGTTGGAGAAGCTGGCTTCGTCGCTGTAAGCGTGACCGGGGGAGTTCCTGGGGGGGGGGCCTTCGCTGGCATCTGGAAATCATTTGTTTGGGAAACGGTTTAGAACGTCCGGTAAAATCCACGTTGGTGTTTTCATGGGACTCACGTCCAGCGTTACCTTTCGTGTTGTGCTGCCAGCTCTCATGTTGGCCTTTGCTCTGGTCCCGGTTTGGAGACAGCGGGACGTCTTTGCCCTCCCCCTCCTTGAGGACCTCCTCGCTCCTCGACGTCGGCCGTTCCGTCTTCCTGAACTTCTCGTCCAGTTTCTTGAGCTTTTCGGCGCAGGCGGCCAGTCGTTCCTCGCGGGCGCGCCTCTCCTCTTCCTCCCTGCGGCGCCGGGCCCTCTCCACGGCCTCCGACAGCTCGGGGGACACGTACTTGGCCCTCGCCGGGCCCTGAGACTGAAGCTGACGCTGATGATCTTCCTGGTCGGTCAGGGGGTCGGTCAGGCCTTTCTGCTGAGCCTGGCGATGGAGCAGAGATTCGTTAACCCTTAGGGGAAACATTTAGAAGACAAGGAATTCCTCTAAACCACAGAAAACAGGAATCATCTGAAGATTCACTTCAGTGGAAGTAAGTCAGGCACGTCGCTATGGTTACTGCAAGGACACCTCTCCCGGTACACAAAGATAGTCTCATTGTCAGTCAGGGGAGGACACAATGCTTTACGTATCCCCGGTAACTAACGCGCTGCTGCATCCGGCAGATGGACGTGTTTTTTAACTGTAGGTAACATCAGGAGTTCATCTCAGAGCAGTAACCCCCCCCACTGTGGGACGGAAGGCGCGTCGTTACCGGGGCGTCTGCTGAGATGTATCTTCCGTTTGTCTTCCTGGGGAGCTCGTGATGACGATGTTGGAAAGAGTAACTGTCCTCTGGGCCCTCCTGGAGGTAAGACACGTCGCCGGAGCCGAGGGAGGACGGGCCGTCGCGATGGATCTCTCGCTCCCTCTCCCACCCGGTCCTGAAGGACGGAAAAATGAAAGCAGGAAGTCTTTAAATGAAGGAAAAGTGAGCTTGGAGAGACCAATAAGAAGCTGCGAGGAAAGAGATCTCACCACATCTTGTTTTTCTCACAGTGTTCCTCCTCATCGTCACTGAATTTGAGCTTCTCACTATAATCCACTTCCTCATGGAGTCCTGAAGAAACACAAACCGGCTGACGGTCACAGACAGTCCAGGGATGTGATGTATCTCAGTACGATAAATTACATCATCTGTTCTTGACGTGGTTCTGACTTGAGGTCGAGGCAGCGGACGACGACAAACAGTAAAAAAGACAAACAAGCCTGAATAAAACTCATCAGTCTGGTCGTTTTGGAGCCGCCAACCACGGGAAAGTGTTTCTGTGTCACGAAGAGTTCACCGACAGATCAAGCATTTAACACGAACAGTATTATCCATTCCTGTCACCCTGAGGCCACAGAGGAACCGCTCAGGTGGAGGAGATACCGACCGGCCCATCCGTCCTCGCAGTCGTTGTCCAGCTCGTCCAGGTCCTTCAGGTCCTCAGGGTTGATGATGGCCGGGCGCTGCAGTCGGTCGCCGGGCCTGCGGATGGGCTGCGAGGAGAGTCGAGGCGGGACGCGGGTGAAGCGGTTCTCTCTTTTCACATCGCCGCTGCGCCCACAGAGAGGACGAAAGGGGACAAATGAGTTACGCTCAGACGTCACAAACACTAGAAAGGCGGTTCTGTGACTGCTCTTACTTGACGAGTTCGGGTTTGGAGTAGCTCGGTCTGAAAGCGGGCTTGCTGTCAAATCGGGCCGGAGCCACCACGGCGGCGGCGGCGGCGGGAGCGTGGTCGGCACCGGGGGCTTCACGCGTCTCTTTAGAGCACATCTGGAAAAACAACAGCGGGGATCGTGGAACAAATGCGGCGAGAAACAAACGCACACGGTCTCTCTCTGCTCGGGTTATGGGACTCACGAATGCAGGCAGCATGTCGTGGTAGACAGCGGTGGAGGTGTGGTGAAGCTGGTACTGCAGGGCGGTGGGGACGGCTCTGCGGACCGGCTGGGCCGGTCGCAGGAACGGCTCCCTGGGGTCGGGGGTCACTGGCGACGGAGCCGTCGGTACGCTAGCGGTTGTGCCGGTGGTAGAGGAGGGGTGAGGCGACGTGGAAGGGGCGGCGGCCTCACCCAGGGCAGTGATCTTACCCTCAGGATCTGCTGGCAGGCCGAGGGTCAGGGATGAGGGTTGAAGGTTCCTGCCACCACCTTCCCTCCAGCTTGTCACATCTGTAAGAGAGGGGGGGCAGAAACTTTCATTAAAAACCCCCTCAAAGCAATACATCACCGTTTTTAATCTGATCGCTGCACCGCAAGTTAAATCTGTGACCCCTTTCTTCCACTTTTATATCTGGGCTTTTGAAAAACATTGACCCGAAGGAACTCTTTCATCCAGGGAAATGAAACTGCCGTTGGAAATGGATCTCATGAAACTGGAAACCAGTTCTTAAGACTGGACACTCACTCTGGGGGCGGAGGCTTGGTCCGGGCCCATACGACGGATCGAAGCCGCTTCTTTCCTTGCCAGCCCTGTCCTGTTCGCCAGCTGCCTTCAGGGTGGGAAATTCCTCGTGAGAGAAGGGCTGAAGTCGGTTTGAGGCCCTTGAACCTGAGTCAACATGGAAACACACGTTAACATTCACCAGAAGCGTTCCTGATCTTAACACACGTGACTTGCCGGATGGGCACTGATAGATCCGACAGCTCGCTCACCATCTTGCTCGACTGCCTTTCCATTTAGCTGGGCCCATTGCTTTGGTCCACCTGTGTTGGTGTTCTGTGTAAAAGACAAATCCAAGGTCAGTCTGACGGTTGCAGAAGCTCTTCTCATCTGATTTTGAATCCACTCAAAGTTGACAATAAATTAAGACGTTGTCACTTTATCTTCTCAAACTACAGCAACCAGCGATTGCTTAATCTCAGGCACTCTACTCAGATTGTTAATCTAATAAAGAAACTCTTCAGACACAATTTATTGTCTACATGCCACTGATAAAAACCTCTATTTGATCTGCAGTTTCAAGGAGAGCAGCTCAAAGATCAGATCGGAGAAAAACATTAAACACAATCTTCATGATGTCAACATCAGGACCACTAGCTGCTCAGACTCACCTCCTGGTTGGCTACTGGTGAGGGCTTCTGAAGATTGGAGACAGATTTCTGTAAAGCCAGCTGTGGCTGCAACTCCGGCAGCTGTGGTATTGATGCAACAGAACTATGAGGAAGAAAGATTTAACTGTTAGCTGTGAAAAAGTTAGTCAAGGTGTTAAAACCTGAAGCTGACCCTCTAGGTTGGTGTTAGGAAACATTTTAGATGTCTCCTCATGCTGCCAAAGGGGAAAGCTCTTTTGTTTGAAGGGATGCTGGTCTCTTCATTAAACCCTGCACAGTTAACTGGACGTCCTACATTTTTAGTCTTGTAAATGACCAAGAAGAGATAACTAAAACTGCTAGATTACATAAACTAGATTCCAATGTGAACGGTATAGCAGTGTAAACAGCAGATCTTCCACATGACCACAGGGAGTTCACAGCATTTTCTTTTTCTGTCTTCACCTCTTTTGATCGGGTTGTTCCTGCTTGTTCGCCCATCCTGTACCGTCTTTAGGCACAATAATCACGTTGGGATCGTTTCCTTTGTTTTCTGACTTCAAGCTCGGCAGGTGAGCAGGTGGGGGCATACGCCGGGCTGTGGCCACTTTACCAAGACTCTGCAAGCCATGTCGCGGAACTACTAGAAGAAACGAAGCAGGGGGGCTAAGATCGAAATGGTACTGAAACACAGACAAGAGAGTGCTAAAAACAAAAGAAAACATTACCTGTGTTTTTCTGAGTTTCTATTGATTTTCCCTTGTACTTGTCAAATAGGCTGAGTGAGGAATACTTGCTTTTCCCATCCTTGGACTTGGTTATTTGCCCCAAACGATCGGACATTGCGATGTAATGTCATCGAGTAAGGAAATTTTTCTTTGCTCCTCTTCCCAGTGCCTTCTGATTCTAAAAAAACAACAAATCCTCACTTAACTACGGACCTCCAAGCTACAACAAAATATGTACATCCCAAACTGTGTGATGAACTGTTTAGATTTCAAATGGTGATTTTAAATCATTGTCATGTCATTTGAAAAAAAATTATACAGCAAACCAAATGTACGTGACCTTTTTCTGTTCATTTTCAATGTGTCACAGAACAGACTAGAGGGTAAACAAATAGATCTGGGTGAGTCAATAAATGTCTTAATCTGATCTTATCTTTGTGACATATAAATAATAAAAAGAGACTTAAAAAATGTCGCTATGTTCAGATAAAAGCACAGTAGAGCTGATGAATACTACTAGGCACTGGTGAAATACTATTACACTGAAACATTATATGTGTACCCAAACTATTAATAAGGTTTACAAATTGAGTCAGTCAAATGTGAGATGTGAGATTTGAAATTTGTTTCCCACAGAATCTGCAAGACTTTTACTACTACTGGAGATATTCATGTAACTAGTCAAAATCAGACTTAAAATAATACATGCAAACAATATATGCTCTAGCAACAAAGTGATTACAAGCTGATTTAGATTAATTCATCCTAAATTAACTTAACAAAGAAGTAGGGTCTTCAAGATTCAGTGTGGTGGAACCAAACGTGTTTTTAAGTTAAACATTATTTATGATTGACACTTGCTGTCAAGTGACTGAGCCATGACAACACAGGAGATGAACGGAAATCACGATTCACTGACCACTGTTTTGGTTCGTTGATATCGTCTTAAATGAATTATAGCAGTCAAAAGGGAACAACCAAAGGGAATTAATCGTTTTTAAGCCACAAAAAAAAATCGACAATCCAGACACTCAAACATCAGAATTCGCTTTGGCATTTTAAACAGAGCTTTTTATCAATAAATATACGTCCATCGTGGTGGATGTGATCTGGTATTGGAATGACAATGACCGGCCTCATTCTACTTCAATCCAGGACATAAATAGAGGACAGACATTCCAACTAAAAACTTGTGTTGGTTAAAGCAGAGTCGGGATGTGGGCGAAAAGGCCTTGACGATTAATGTGATCATAATCAAGACTCTGTTTACATTAAAAGCGCGACTTTTACCCAAAAAGAATGACATGAGATCTATAATAAATCGATTGTGTGGATATTTATGTCCAGACTCCATAACAGCATGTAACGCCTCGGATAACGACGTTAACTGTCATGTTTTGGGTCGGTGTCGATGCCACAGCTAAAGCTAGTTGAACATGAAACAGACTACAGGAGAATAAACAGGACATCATAGCACTAGAGATAGAATATTAAACTGATTGTGGTCGACTCTGAGGGTCACAGGGGACAAAGTTACCCCACATGACCCTGGGGTAAGAGCGAAAACGTTGAAAACGAACCTTGGTGTTAGCGATTAGCCGTTAGCATCAAATACCGCAGCTGGTGGTTTAGGATAAATGCTATGTAAACAAATGTTAATTACTGGGATTCTGTCGGATTTTTTTTTTCATATTTTTCTGTTCTGATGTGCAAAAAAGTGTCAAAATGACATATTCTGCTGATTCAAGGTAATATAGGGCAAGAATAATTAAAATACAATAAATTGCTCTAGCTTAGCATTAGCTAGCTAGAGAACTGGCAAAACGGCAACCCGTTTTATTTTTCTAGCTAGAATTGAAGCGGCCTTGACAATTCGGGCTTTTCAGTGCTGCCATATTGCACATTTTTAAACACAGTATTTTGTAAGGAATATATAAAACCCTGAAACACATGCTAACATTTTTCTTGGAACCCAGAACGGTCAGACGACAGGGATGGGAATGTAGGACAGGGCGATTAAAAATGGCCGCTGCACAGAACAAAGCAACAATAAAACTGGGCAGCGGAGAAGACAAGAAAACGGGAAGATTTTAAACATCATCCACATCAATAACTCACCGACTCAACGACCTAATGTTCCTTCTGATCAGTGTTGATAATATATTTCCAAAAAATGTCGTCTAATTAAAGGATGGATGGCGATTGTAGAGCCCAATCTTCATAGGTCGAACCGATCGCAGTACTTTCGCAGGGAACCTACCCGGCCTGGTTATCAACACGGCTGTGCGTTGACGGCTCTGCGCGAGACAGCATCATACGTCATCAACGAGTGTCGGGAAACGTGAGGGACGCCCCTGGTGGTCGCTTTTAGCAACTACAGAAACACCCACATTGTTGTTGAGGGATACAGTAGTCTTCTTTTTTAATTTTAAAATTAGATCGCTAATTTTCAAACTATATTATATTATATTATATTATATTATATTATATTATATTATATTATATTATATTATATTATATTATATTATATTATATTATATTCATATTATCATGTTATAGTCAAACTTTCAACCAACTTCTTTGTTGCTCCTCTTAGAAACATAAATTTAGCTTAACTTGAAGTTCACGTCTCTGGATCGTGTTTTATATATCTAAGCAAATATGTTTTTGTTTAATTTAACTTTAATTTAACCTTGACATATAGAATCTCTCCAATCCAAACGCCAGAGTAAAGATTATTTTTCATTAGCTATGCTGTTTTAAAAACAAATAAATAAGTAATTGATGGCCAATAACGCATACTTAGTAAAATAAATAACATGAGAAGAATATACAGTATTTTAATTATGTATATTCACTTGAAAAATTCACTTGACTGCGACTGATCCCTGGAGATGTACCTTTTCTCTATTTCCTGTGTTTCCACTGATGAGATTAAGACAAGTAGAGCGCTCATCTTAATGTTAATGTAAAGTTAGGTCCTGCTTTGTACACTGCATGAAGCCCATAATGGATGCAAAGCATGGGTCTTCAAATTTCTTTTTATATGTTTACAAAATGTAACTTAATCACAAAGGAAGTGTTTGAAACGTGGGGAAGAAGTTATTTCTGAAGCATTTTGTTCATCTTATTTAGCCGTCTGTTTTGCACAAGTCACTATTAAATAAATTTAAACACATTCTATCTGAATCCTGTTGGTCACCAATCTGATGGCAGGTTGATGGTGACCTAGGTATGTTCTTCCTGCAGGGGGCGCCCTCGTTCTTCAACTGTTTGCTTGAATGCATTGAAGGTAGTGTAGTAACAGCAGAAAACGTCACTCAGAATTGTCCTGTGATGAACTGTGCAAACATTAAAGTGATCTGATGAGTTCCATGTCGCTGCAGCAGGAATGACTCACACACCTTCAATCACCTGAGCTTTCAAACACTCTCCCACTGCATCGCCCCAACCAACACTGAATGTTCTACAATAATGAACAATCACCAGATAGCTCTGTTGGACCATAGCGTGTTCAGGTCTACACGCCTGCATCACGCACTGAGGTGAGCTGAACACACAGGACAGGGCCGTCTGGTGTCTGTTGAGCCAGTGCAAGTGGATCCTGCAGAAACGGGCCTGCGAACTCTGTCAACACTTACTCACAGGGGTATTTTGGGTGGGTGCTATTTAGCGCTGCAGAGGCCTGGAATGTGTTCATGCAACCTGCACCGGGACCAGCTGTAATCTGGCTAACTTGTTGTTTTACTGCATAAATCCAGCTTCTATTTAGAAACCTGACATATTACCAACCGCTCTGTCTTTCTATAAATGATCCTCAGCTTTTTTGTGTTTGCTCTATTTCTATGTCTTCATTGTCCTCTGAACTTAAACTCCATCCACTGGTTCTCAAACTACCGTGGGTCATGTGATGCTGTTCAAGCCTCAAACCTACTAGACAGTTTGTCAGAGCAGTAGAATATACACTATTATACCAAAGGTCACTCAGCTATACAAATTACCCAAAGGTAGGGCTTCAAATCCCTTCCATGACCACAGGTGTACTGCTTCTACCTTCCTAGAGGAGTTGAAGCTGTCAGAGCTTAATCTGGATCAGATTAAATCCTTTGTATCAGGAATTAGATGCATCTGAAGTTATTGTGTGTGTGTGTGTGTGTGTGTGTGTGCGTGCGTGTGTGTGAAGGCAGGTGAGCGAATACAGTGTGTGTGAGAAACTTTAAAACGTGTAGCCTGTGGTGTTTTTATTAATGACTCCATGTAGTCTTTCTCTTTCTCGGAGCTTCTTTCTTTTTACTGAAGAGACTTTTGGTCCAGGAGACATTCTTCTAATGACTAACCAACGCTTCCCTTATGCATTTAAGGCACTTTCAGTTCCTGGTGTTTCGCTGCTGAACACACACCACGGTCGTTTCCTGTCGCGGCTTTGTGCAGTAATAAGAGCGTGACAGGAAACCAGACAGAAATACTGTCGCGCCATCAGTCGAGCTCACAGTAAACTGGACCTGCTGGTTAGAAACCCCTGCAGCTTCAGGTCACGTGAATCTTTGCATATAAATCAACCCCCTTGTTACTGCTGGGGTTCCGTTTGGGTTCAGATTAGTGTGTCTTTTTATTTAATTTTTAAAAAAATTCAGTTTATTTATTTATTGATTTCCGGACATGTTATTACAACAGACTTCACCTTCATCACTTTTGCAACATCAACAGCATCTGAAAAAGAAAAAAAAAGAGCTGACAGCTAGAAAACATTTGGCTTGTAAAATTCCCACCCCCAGAATTAGCAACATTTTTATCATCAAATACCATGTGATATTTTTCACATGTAGCCATAACAATCTGAGATATTAAACATCATTTAAATCCAAAATATAACCTTGCTAAATCAAGTTTTTAAAAGCTTTTTTAAAGGCAGATAGAGTTCCTAGACTCCTAACTTCATCGTCCAGTTTGTTCCAAAGTTTGACACCTGTAAAATATAATTTAAAAAATTCTAATGTAGTTCTTGTAAAATGCTGTTTCCTCTCAATTATTATGAATGTGTGCTAATATATTTTGTGGTAAATAATTATTGGCTGCTTTATACATGAGCTAAACAGCTCTATTATGATGTCATGAATTTTCAGTAGTTTAGATTTACTGAATAATTAATTTGTGTGAGCTCTATAAGGAGCATTGTGGATAATTCTTATGTATCTTTTCTGGGTCAAAAATAGAGGTTATAAACCACTTTAATATGTGTTTCCTCACACCTCAGCACAGTCGTTCAGATAGAGCAGAACTAAAGCACAATAATTCATGTTGAACAAGCATGAAGTGTCTTAGAAGTGTGAAACGTCACCCGTTGGTCGGGTACAAACAGCGTCACAAACCTGTAAAGATGGATCCTGTAACTTTAGTTTCAGGCCTAGAAATAAAAACAGACGTCCACGTTCTCATTTTATTAATGAGGTGGGGAAACAGTAAAAACACAATATCCACATCCCTGCACGGAAAGCTGCACAAAACTGTCAACAAACCAAACCAACAAGCTGCAAGAAAACTGCTGGTTTCATTCAAAGGCTCGCTAAACACACACACACACACACACACACACACGCAAACACACATATTTCAGCATTTTTAGGGGCATAAAATCTTACTGATTTTACTGTAATTTAAACTCATGGAAGCATTAAGTTCACATGTTTTTTCATGAGAAAAAAAAATCATAAATTCAACAACTATAAGTTTGGAAAAACACAGTAAAAAGAACAGAATCCCCATTGCAGATGTACAAACACATTATTCATGCCAATAAGGAACAATGTGGAATATCCAAACAAGTCACTTTAGATACTTTAGAGGAACATCCGGCGTTAAATTCACAAGTTTTTTCCACCATCCTGTAAAATTACAAACGGTTAAAAAGAATTATGAGGGAACAGAGAATAGAGGCACATGGAGGGGGGGTTGGAGTCACAGAACTAGACCAGAAGCTTCTACTCCGACAGGTACGTCTCCATCAGACCGTCGTCATTTTAACGTGACCTTAAGGGCAGCGGAGGTGTCAGATTGGCTGAAGGCGCCAGGATTTGTCCGTCTGCATGCAAGCCAGCTCCTGGTTGGCTGCTGGTTCAAACCCTGAGACGAGAACTTCACAGCACCCTGATACGGCGGAGGTTTGGGGGCGACCACGGCGGCGGCAGCTCAGAAAAAGGGGCTCCAGCTGAGGGTGCTGATGGAGATGAGCGTCTGACAGGTGCTGGACGACAGCCACACCGTCTCCATCAGGCTGAAGTGGAGCATTCCCAGCGCGAAGCCGCACGCCATGTCGGTCAGGTGGTGCCTTCCCAGCAGCACCCGGGACACGCCCACCAGGAAGGCCCACAGCACCAGCAGGATGCGCAGCGGCACGGCCAGCACCAGGTGGGACAGCAGGAACTTTGACACCATGGCGGCGCGGCTGGCGTGGGCTGCTGGGAAGGAGTACACGTCCATGGCGATGCAGTCCAAGAGCCCCGGGGTCATTTCCCAGGGTCCTCGGCGCTTCACCAGCCGCTGGACCCCGGCCACCGTCATGATGTCCAGGATGAGGGCTGTCGTAAAACAAACGCACCACAGATTAAAGATGCACGCAATAAAACCTTCATCACAGGTCAGGGTTCCCTCGTGAACACCTGAAGTTCAGGCAGTATTAAATATTTAATCCACTTAATCCACTTTGAGATTTAATCTGGAAAAAACTTCAATAAATTATCCTGGATTGAAAACATAACAAACATTTCACAACACAAAACACCAGCGTCACACATCCACAGATTAACTGTCTGGAGATTTATGACGCTTTTTTGGAGGATAATACTGTATGTGTTTGGATTAAGACACACACACACACACACACACACACACACGTCTGCGTATTTAAAGGTTTTGTGAGGGAACACTGATCGGTTCTTTCCCACCCCTGGGGTCCAGAACTGGCTGAACTTCCGTCTCCCTCCATGGGGGGGCAGCACCTTTATAACCTGTGGGTTATATTTGGACATGAGGCCCCCACCAGCTGACCCTGGTCTAAGTATTTATACTCCTTCTGTTTCTGGACACTCAGCTGAGCATCTGTGACGTCACTGATCACACCGATCAGTCACGGATTCACACACAATACTGCGCTGTGATTGGTCCATTCATGACGGGATTGAAATGATGGAGGTGGAGCTCCAGCAGATTATTATTTGTGGTTTATTCTGGCAGCTAACATTGATTCAAGAATAAATATTTAATATTAAATTTAATAATGTAATTCATACAGTTGTGGATCTGTAACCCTGAAAGATTCGTTTTTATTAAAAATGACTCCAGTTTTAATTTAATTTAAATTTAATTTAAAATTTGAGTTGAAATTATTTTACATTTTCTGAGCTTTTATTAAATTTCAGTGCAAAATTATCAAAAAGTACCTTGAATGAAAAAACGTAACGTAACGTAAACTTTGTAATCGAGTAAATGTACTTCAATTGATTTAAATTAACTGAATTTCCCAATTTTGGGATCATTTAAGTATATCTAATCTAATCTAATCTAATCTAATCTAATCTAATCTAATCTAAATTACTTTTAGCACAGCCTTGATAAAAATGATCGTTCCTTTAGTTTCAGACTTTTATAAAATAGATGTCAACCCCACTTGACGCGTCACGCGTGTGACGTCACTATCTCTGTGGGTTAAAACTGAGCCGTGGAAGCCTGACTCCTAACTTCTGGAGTGGAGAATCCTCCATCCGGTGCCACACCGGTGTGTGTGTCGGTGCCGGTGTGTGTGTGTGTGTCGGTGCCGGTGTGTGTGTGTGTGTGTGTGTGTGTGTGTGTGTGTGTGTGTGTGTGTGTGTGTGTGTGTGTGTGTGTGTGTGTGTGTGTGTCGGTGTGCGCGCTGTGCCGTTTACCGAGCAGCAGGTTGACCAGGACCTCCTGCCCCGCCAGGGTGTTGCTCCTCGTCAGACACACGATGGTCCCGATGATCCACGTGATGCCGTGACCCGTCAGAGCCAACAGGGACACGATGGAGCGGCAGCCCCCCCAGGACGACGACGTGTTGGCGCACACCCCCATGCGCTTGGACAGACAGATGTCGATGGCCAGGAGGGAGTTCATGGCGATCCCCTTGAAGGAGGGGTTGAGCTGCATGCAGTCCTCCTCCGGCATCTTCCCGGGCTCCCTCCGGTCCCTGCTGCCGGTGTCGGCGGCCTCTTCGCTCGGTTGGCTCGTCGGGTGCTTCGTCTGTCCGGATCTCCGTGCGCCGCCGCCGCGGCCCTCGGGGGGGCCGCTCCCGGCCGCGCTGCGGAGGGGCTGGTTCAGGGACATGAACTCGGGCCTGCTCAGGACGCTGCTCCTCTCCCGGGCTCGGGATCTCGCGTTCTGACTCGACGGCATGTTGGACCCGGGGCCGAGCTCTCCTCCGATCGTCGATCTCCACGGGATGATCCAAGTGGTGCGGGTTCCACCACGGAGAAATGTCCCAGGATAAACCCCGTACACCGGTCCCCCCCCCCTCCCCTGGCCTTAATAGATATATTTAGAGCCGCTGGAATGCGCGATGGCCACGCTGTTTATACCGGGACCCGCGTGGACAGGGGGGGGGTGCAGTGATTGGCATTTGTCTCGGCCAATCCACCGGGACGGGATCTGGAGCAGGGAGATAGAATAACACCGTGGGCATCCGGTTACCCCCCAACACGAACAGGTGGCGCACTGCGTGGAGCAAAAAGACGCAGAGTGGAGAGAGTGCGCGAAAAGACACGGGGCTGTCATCTTACCAGAAAGAGGATGAAGAGGAGGAGGTGTTGCTTCATCCCGTCATTCCACAGCAGGGGAAGTGAGGGGGGGCGGGGGCAGCTTACAGCAACGGAGGCAAAACGGCGACCGTTCGTAAACAAAGGCAGTCCAGGAGGCGCAGCGTTTGGATCGTCCGGATTTTACGCACGAACGCGATTCAACATCCGCTTTACGCACGGTGACGGAGCGGAGTTCTCCATGGTGCTTAAAAGGGAGCGCAGCGGCGGGGAGGGAGGAGGGGGGGGGGCGACCGGCAATGGGGGGAGGAAGGGAGGGTCGAAACGCCTGATAGTTGATTGATTTATTGATTGATTAGCGAAAAAAACGGTTTAATGAAGGATTGATCACTAATAAACTGTTTTTATGTTTTCTTCCTTTTGTTGACTCATCTGTAAAAACAATTAAAAAAATAAATAATTTTAATTTTAATTTTAATTTAGTATACTTAGTAATCCCCGAAGGGAAATTAAGAGATAAAGATTAAATAAATAAATAAATAAATAAATAAATAGGATGACGTCATGCTATGAGGATTCACCACCCTCAGGTTGACATAATTAATATATAATATATTTAATTTACCTCCATCTATCGCCTTTTTTTTAAAACCACCTCCTGTCTGATTTCTCCACTACGTTGCTCTGCCTACATTTCCCAGCATGCCTGCCGCCCGGGGAGCGGAAGTGTCGTGTCCCAGAGA
This sequence comes from Antennarius striatus, assembly GCF_040054535.1. Taxonomy (NCBI): domain Eukaryota; kingdom Metazoa; phylum Chordata; class Actinopteri; order Lophiiformes; family Antennariidae; genus Antennarius; species Antennarius striatus. The sequence continues at coordinate 19,349,902 of NC_090790.1, forward strand.
CATATAAAGCAGCTTTCCCAGGCAGCTGATGCAGAGCCCAGTGCGCAGCGCGGTGAACCTGCCGTGGCCGCGATGGGACGGACGCGCAGGAACGACAGGACGCGCAAGGATCTCAACTGAAGCGCGTTCCATCACAGACAGGAAGGCACGCGTGGAACAGCTGGGAGCGCGCCCCCCCTTACCCCCCCACAGGACACAGGAGACCTTTTTTTTTTTTTTTTTTACCCCATCTAAAGCATGGACCCGGTAAAATGGGTGCTAAAGTTGACCCGGCGGTGTCCTTTTGAATGTCGCGGCGCTCCGCTTCGAACTGGACCGACAGCCAACGTGGAGGAGACGCTGCCTCTCCGTGGGGAGGGTGAAATAATCTGCAGCTCCCGCGGGGAAATAACGGAATCACCTCTCTGACCGAGGAACGGAACTGTGTGAGCCGGCGCGTCCACCGAACCCCCCCCCCACCACCTCCCCCCGGAGACGCTGGAGACTCTCCGGTGGATTGTTTTATAGGTAGATCTCCCTTTTTGCAATGCTTTTTATGTCGGCTAAAATAGAACCCGCTTTACGCACCACTAACCCGCACAAGAGTAAAAAAAAACCCGCAGAATAAGACGTGCGTAAATGTGGAATTGAGGTTATTGCGGATTAAATGGACAGCGTCACCTTTCAGCATTTTTTTAAAATTAGGATTCTACCCACCGGCGTGGCGTGGAGCTTTATGAAGTGGGGGGGGGGGGGAGTAAAGGGATTATCTGTTAATCACACGAACAATTAAACAAAAGAGAGAATATGACGCCGAGCTGGAAACGTTAGAACTTCTGATGAATTATTAATCTTCCTCTTGAACTTGAAACTTTTTTTTTACGCGCAGCTTCTCCAGAAGTTGTGGAGTGATATATTTAGGAGACTTAAAAACATCAGAGCACGGATAAAGAAAGTTGCGCCTGTTTGGCGAATTTGGTTTTTACGCACAGAAACGCATAGGCTCTGCATTTAGAAAGAATTTCACTTCTTTGTCTTTGCTAAAATGAGTTTCGGATCAGAGTTGCGTGGGGTTTTTTTTTTTTTTCACGACGCAGTCAGCTATAAATAAACACTTGTGAATCTGATCAGGTCTTTCTGTGAGGAACACGCTGAGGACCAAACTGTGGTGACCGTCTGGCTGTTATGCGTCTGTCCTCTCCTCCAGACCTCCGGACGCTCTCGTGGATTGTGTTGCTCTTTAATGCGATGGGCTGCATCCAGAGTATCAGGTGTAAGCCCAAGAGTTTCCGAGACAGTATCATCGTTCTGGAGGTGAACAGTTCCATCGACCCGAACCCCACCAGCATCGACGAGTCCTCCGGTGTCGTTCTGCGTTACCGGACACCGCACTTCCGAGCCTGTGCGCGCGTCCTGGTGCCGCCGGTGGCCGGTAAAGAGACGTGGACCATCGGGTGGATCCAAGCCTGTAACCACATGGAGTTCTACAACACGTATGGTGACAAAGGAATGTGAGTGTTATCGATCAGCTGATCATCGGATGGGGGGTTGGGGGGGGGTCCTGGGTTGGACGGGTGAGGAATATCACGTTCTGGGATGTTCTAATGAATAAATGAGAATGTTTGGCAGACAGGAACTCCAAATTTATCGGTTTTCCTATTATTTTTTGGCAAATGATCGATTATAAGATCAATGTTCTCGTGATTATTGATTATTGATTCAGGAATATTGGATAAATGCATTGGAATCATGAAATTCTGAAACAAAACAAAAAAACTTTTTACCAAAATAAAACAGACAATAATAAAACAAGGGAGTCTGCTGAGTGTGGCAGCACATGCTGAACCTGGATGACGTCACACATGACGTCACTCCTAGCTTAAAGGCAGCAGTTTGGGGGCTCAGCCCTGATGGTTCTCCTGCTCATCCTGTCCCCTATTTCCACAGGATGAGTACAAATGTGAGACAAATCAGTCAACAACAACAAGCAGACACACACACACACACACACACACACACACACACACACACACACACACACACACACACACACACACACACACACAAAACACCCACAACAAACTTTATCTGTGACCAGCTGAGGATGTTTGACTGCTGAATGTCTAAGATTAGAGAAACAGTCCCCTCCCAAACACACCCACCCCGTGTATGTGTGTGTGTGTGTGTGTGTGTGTGTGTGTGTGTGTGTGTGTGTGTGTGTGTGTGTGTGTGTGTGTAGGCCCAAACATGATGCCTGCTGACAGCGGAGGAAACAGAAAACCAACACTGAGCCTTTCTTCTCTCGTTTTTCAGACATTCTAAAGAATAAAAGATGAGATCTGAAATCCCACCAACACACTGATGAATGCAGACAACACACAAGCCGAGATGCAACTGATACGCACACACACACACACACACACACACACACACACACACACACACACACACACACACACACACACACACACACACACACACACACACACACACACACACACGTAGCACTATATATAGGGGTGTTGGAATGCACCCCCACCTTTGCAGCGGAGCGAAGCACAGAACATTTCATTCATCATGTTAAAGTCATGAGAACCGAAGAACTGATTGTGATGTTCCGTTTTAAACGTGTCTCCTGGGAAGCAGGAAGTGACATCACCGCTGACATTTTCATACTGACGGTTCCTCTGATGGCGGCGTGTGATTGGTCCGAAACCAGCAGCGGAAGGTTTTTCTGTGGCTTTTGATGTGTCGATTGTGGAGCCGTTCAGCACCTTCATCGCGACAGTTTATGCGTTTGTTTAAACAGGTGTGACTCACAGGTGTGACTCGCAGGTGTGAGTCACAGGTGCGCCGACACACGCAGTGTGTCTGGTGATTGCACAAGGCTTCTTGTGTTGGAAAGGAGTTCAACTTTGGTGAAATTTGCACCACGTATTGCAAAGCGCGTGATTGTGTCACAAACAGGAAGTCGCATTTCTGCAAGGTTTCCCCACTCATGAAGGTTCCTCAGTGGGGGAGACGCCTCCACAGTGTCCCTGTGTCATGCACACACACACACACACACACAGACACACACACACACACACACACACACACACACACACACACACACACACACACACACACACACACACACACACACACACACACACACACACACACACACACACACACACACACACACACACACACGTTGGTTTAGTAATTTTTTAAAAATGTTTTTGGCTCTAGTTTTGTTTTATTAGAACCTACAGAAACGGTGAAAATTGATCAGAAGACGAGTACAGGAAGTCCTCAAGATACGAACAACTGAGCTCCACTGTGTCTGACTACTGTAGTTCCCTTTTCTGCCACAACACCCTCCGAGCAGCATGTAGATTCAGATTTCACGTGTCATGTTAACATGACTCATCAAATGTCAGACTCAGTGAACAGTTTACTCTGATGTCACTTCCTGTGGTTTTTCAGTCTTTCCTGTTGGCGCGTCAGTCTGAGGGAATAGTACTTTAGTATTCAGAGTAGTAATGACATTACTTTAGTATTCAGAGTACTAATGACATTAAAAAGACCTCAAATGGAGATTAGAGATTGAAATTCAATGAATCACGACTTACAATCAATTCAGCGTGCGAACAGCGTCTATGAACCTATTATGTTTGTAAGTTGAGGACTACTTGTCTTTAAATCCTCATTTGTAGTTCTTGTTAACTTCCAGGTCCAGCTGGGAGCTCCCAGACCTGCGTGACGGGACTATCCAGGCCATCAGCGACTCAGACGGGGTCAACTACCCGTGGTACGGCAACACCACAGAGACCTGCACCGTCATCGGTCCCACCAAGAAGGACAGCAAGTTCACCATTAGCATGAACGACAACTTCTACCCCAGCGTGACCTGGGGGGTACCGGTCAGCGACAGCAACGTGCCTCAGCTCAGCAGCATCCGCCGCGACCAGAGCTTCACCACCTGGCTGGTAGCCATCAACCGGGCCTCGTCAGAGACTCTGGTCCTGCAGACGATCCGCTGGAGGATGAGGCTAAACATCCAAGTGGACCCGGAGAAGCCTCTCGGACACAGGGCCGTCCTGAATGAGCCCCTGGTCCAAGACCAGCCCTACATCCTGGGCAAGAATGAGCCTATCCCCACTAACGCCATGGTCAAACCCAACGCCAACGACGCCCAGGTGCTGATGTGGCGGCCAAAGAACGGAGACCCTGTCATGGTCATCCCACCCAAATTCTGATCTCTGTCCCCCATCCTCCAGAACCTCGACAGTGTCATCTCTCGTTTCGTCTCCGTTTCTGCCTCCAGCTCACCCTGCTTTTACCTTTTCCATTTCTTTTCTCTCTTCTGGTTTAAAAAAGAGAGAGAGAAACCAGCGACGTTAGAGACCAGCTGTTCCTGAACCAACCGCAACCATTCTACCTTCAAACTGGGACGCACTGTGCTAAAAGAAATCGTCCCCAAAGAGGAGGAACCAGGATTTCTTTCTTTTTTTTTTTAACTTTGATTTTATATGTTGGCTATTTGGGCCAATTGAGTGTGGGTGGATTTACGTATTGACATGATCCTTTATGTGCACATGCTATTTACATGGAATAACTAGGCATTGCGTACAAATTGAAGTTTTTATTTATGGGCTGGGAGAGAGTGCATTAAGTTTGTTTCTTGTCGTATGCGTCCCAGAACGAGTCACGTCTGGTGACGTTACTGGATTTTAATGTTGTTGTTTTTTAAAAAACATGCAAGACATTCAATCCATGCTGCCTTAAGTTTGCGTTGCTTTCCACTCCAAACGTTTGAGCCTTAAACCAATTGCAATGCAGTATTTGCTCCTGATTCTTCCAGACTGGAGGTGTTGGCAATTGGGGTTTAGGACAGGATTCATACCACAGAAGAAGACCAAGGCCTCCAGCTTCCGTTGCCTGAACGATACCTTGACCTGAAGGTACAGCTAGCGTTATGCGACAGAAAAGAAGCTCTGATGGCTAAACGGAACGCCAGCACAGGCCAACCTGTCAGCCGTGGCGACACAATAATGTCACAGAAAGCCAATCAAAGTCGAATAGTCGCAGGCTTTATCATCGTTCAGCGCCAGGAAACAAGCATCGCTCCACCTCAGGGCCGCTCGTCCACTTCCTCCCCTTCTCGCCATCCATCCTGTCTCGCCTTCTCTCTCTCGCCGGGGTGAATAAATAAGTTGTTTGCACTGAATAATCAATACTTTGATCGACACGTCTTCACAGAAAGGATGAACGACTTCAAACTGGAAAAATAAAAGCAGCAGGAGCGCCTCAGACTCCTTCCTTAAACTCAGATATCCTTGACTTCCTGTGGTTTTGAACTCTTCCTCCCCCGTCCTCATCTTTCCATCATCGTCGTTCAGGATGAAAGAGCGAGCAGGGAGTGTGCAGGTTGATGCTGATGGTTGATGAAAATCGCCCATGAAGGAAACAGGGTTCATATCCGGTGTTAAACACCATCTCAATGTGGCTGAAGCTCCGTTTGCACATGTTTTATCTTCTCATTAGTCATCCAAGAATCGGCATCATCGACGCCTGTAGACGTACAACTCTTGGCCACTCATTGGGTCTGCTGAGTCCCAGCGTTCCAACCAAAGAAGTCGTTTGCATGCATGTGTGGTACGAAGGTTTCAACGATTGGCCGCTGCCTCTCCTTCAAGTGTTAGCTGGGTTCTCCAGGCCGCCCGTCAAGAAGATGGTTTGACTCTACAGTTCTTCAGAGGTGTGGAGGAACAGTCTGACATTTCAGACCTAGAACGGCATGAGAAGATTGATTCCACGCTCGTGTCCCCAGGCGATGCCAAATATGAAGCTCCAAAAGAAGCATTAGCTTAGCAACCACCTCTGAAGCTAACAGGTTATATCTCTTCGACCCATACAGATACACAAAACAAAAGAACAAGTATTGGTTTCACAGGAAGCGTTGACAGGCTTAAGGCTTACGACATCTAACACTTGATGTTTATCGTATAATTATGAGAATGATAAAATGATCCTCATTGTCTCTCAAGTACACAGGAAGTGGTTCCCAAATCGTGTTCAGATTCCTTTTAGACAAATAGATTCTGGTGTGGATCCAAACATATGAGAAAGATTAGCGACTGTCGCTAAACATCAGGCTGAACAGAGCAGTAGCAGTATGTAGTTGGTATATTATATTATATATTATATATATAAACATATACTGGTATATAATACAGTAGTGTATACTGGTATAATATACAGCTTTATATACTGGGTATATTATATAATAGTATATACTAGGCATATAATATAGTAGTATATTATTACATATATTACATAATAATACACCTAGTATATACTGGAAATATTGTTTAATAACATACACTGGGCTTACTACATGGTAGTATAAATTGGGTATAATATACTGTAGTTTATATTGGGTGTATTATATATTAGTGTATACTGGGTAATTATATAGTAGTATATACTGGGTAAATAATGTAGTATATACAGGGTATATAATATAGTAGTATATACTAGATATATTACATAACAATACACCTAGTATACACTAGGAATATAGTATAACAATACACACTGGGTTTACTACATGGTAGTATATTATGGTTATAATTTAATACTGAAGTATATATTCAGTGTATTATATATTAGTGTGTACTGGGTAAATTATATAGTAGTATATACTGGGTATATAATATAGTAGCATATATTGGGTATATTATATAGTATATACTGGGTATATTATATAGTAGTATATATCTGGGTATATTATATAGTATATACTGGGTATATAATAAACTAGTATATACTGGGTATATTATACAGTAGTATACACTGGGTATTTTATATAGTAGTATATAAAGTGATACTGCATTGAGTCACTTACACTCCCAATGGACTGAACTTCGCTGATGTGTGCTGCAAATCAAGGGCTTCCATGTTGGGGGGGGGGGGTTTAAATAATGGAGGTCGGGGTCAACGCACTTGTGGGGGGATGGGGGGTGGGTAGTTTGGGTCTAATGCAGCCTGGGGGGCATCTTCACATCCTGAGCTGCCTTGTAGCGTATTGCAATAAACCACGGAAGGTACGCTAACTCTACTGCACACACACACACACACACAAACACACACACACACACACACACACACACACACACACACACACACACACACACAAACACACACACACACACACACACACACACACACACACACACGCTAATAAAGCCATATGTAAACACCTGTTTGCTGACAAACAGGAAGCAGTACGTCTTGTTTGATTATATTTTGATGTGGGGGGGGGTTGAATGGACGCCTGTCAGCAGCTCTTCTTGTGTAGTCGAGATGTGTGGTGTTAAAGGTGTGTTAAAGGTGTGTTAAAGGTGTGTTAAAGGTGTGTTTTACGTTCAGACGGATGCTGCATGTCCTTCCTGAACGAAGCCACAGAAAAACAAAGTCGCTCTTTGTTCTTTTGATGTATGGAGGGCAAAACGTGCCAAAACTGGACTGAGCCAAAAACTATGCAGTAGCACATCGTGAACACCTTGACTTGTTGGGGCTGTTCTCCTTGTGTCCTAATCACGACTTTGCATCGAGGATATTTGTATTTTCATCCCACAAAAAGTCAAGCTGTGCATCGGATTCTTGTGTTTTTCTCCTTCCAGGACCGTAGAGGTAAATCCATCTCGTGGACCCAGACGTCCCAGTTGTCCTTTAATCCTCATAATCATCATCTCCTTATTTAAACAGGTGAAGCGTCCAGAGTTCTCGAGCATCATCATCCTCACTTTCACTTAAAGTAGAACATGAGATGATGCGAGCGACTGTTTGTTTGTTCTTATTCCGCTTTGACACCAGTACTTGAAAATGGGTCCGTTGTAAATATTTAAAACTGTGAAAATGCACAACCTGAAGAACAAACCCTCAATAAAGACATTTTCATGACTGAAATTGTGAAATTTTCATCTTCTTTTTCTTTTTTTGAGTCCCATTCAGTTACAATATTTGTGTCCTAGAATAAAATAATCTCACATTTGTCTCCCTGAATGAGGCAAAACTTGTTTTTCACTTATTTTCTTCATCAAATCACTAAAATAATGTTTTTAAATCAACTTAATGTGATCCAATTTAGTGATAAATTTTTTTTATCACTAAAGTTAGTTTTCCTTCAGATCCTTTAGAGTCAGACATTATCGGATCTTTGTTTTCAAATTCATTTATATTTATGTTTACAACACATTTTCATGACTCGTTAGACTGATGCATTAGTTTCATCTCTACATGTGAACGTTCAGATGAGAGCAGGAGTTCAACACCGGATGAGGAGGAACATTCAGGTTCTTTCAGGAACGTCCTCCATCAGCTGGGTGCTGCTGCATCTGTTAGGAACTATTTTCAGATGCGGATTAATACGCATTTGGCGCCGGTGGGCATCTGAAGTATGTGGGATTGGCTCAAAATAAAGTTCAGCACCCGCGTGCCCCCATGATGGAAGAAGAACCGACTTTGGTCTTTTATAGGATGAAGAGCAGCCTGAAAAACAAACGCTGTCCTGTGCTGCTTAACTTTTAGTGACATCAGAGGGTCAGAGGTCAAAGGTGAGGCCCCACCCAGACTCTGAGGTTGCCTGATGGACACCACAGAAGAATCCGGACCTCCAGCAGTTGCAGCGTCTCTGGACGGACTCTGATCTGGATCCTGTCTTCCTACTGGTCACATGTCTGAGCTGCTATATTTACTGCCTGTGTCCACCTGCCCCCCCCCCCCCCCCCAAATAATTACTGTCCCACCGTGTCTCCGGGACCGGATGGTGCTATGAATAGATCCCTAGCATTCTCTGACAGCTCTGGGGTTCATGAGCTGCTGATCCTCAGGAATCTTCTGGTTTCAAAGGGTGAAGGGAGGGGGGGGGGGACAGGTACTAACATCGATCATTAATCAGGAATAAACCCTGCCCCCCCCACCCAGTAGCTATCATGATGGATCAGCGGTGGATCCATATACAGCCACATCACCTTCATGTGGAACCAGTCTCCCTCCTGCAGTGGAGCTCATGGCCCAAAGGCATTGTGGGTATGAACTCCTGCATCAGAGCAGGAGGAGGAGGTCGGGGAGGGGCGGCGGGGGGGGGGTTGTTTCGCTATTTCTGTCGAGAAAAAAACCCTCATCAGCTCTGGTGATGCTCTCAGCTGTTCTCCTGACATCCATGATCAAGACTGTGAGATTAGACTTAATCCCGTCTGTAATCCATCACAGCCAAGTGTTGAATGTCGCTGATAGAGTCCCACACGCTAGTGAAGAGCCAAACCCCCCCAGAGGTGGGACTCTGAGCAGTGGAGACAAAACGTAGATTAAGAATGTGTTTACAATATATTTACACTGTATTTACAGTATGATTTCTGTATATTTACAGTATATTGACAGTATATTTACTATATATTTCCAGTATACTGTATATATCTTCACAGTATATCTACAGAACATTTACTATATTTTTCTAGTGTATTTACAGTATATTTACAATACATTTACAGTATGTTTTCTGTATATTTTCAGTATAATTACAATATATTTGCTATATTTTTGTATTTCCTATAACTTTACAGTGTATTTATAGTATGTTTACTATGTTGACAGTGTATTTACAGTATCTTTACTATGTTTAGTGTATTTATAGCATGTTTACTATGTTTACAGTGTATTTACAGTATCTTTACTATGTTGACAGTGTATTTACAATATCTTTACTATGTTGACAGTGTATTTACAGTATCTTTACTATGTTTACAGTGTATTTACAGTATCTTTACTATGTTTACAGTGTATTTACAGTATCTTTACTACGTTGACAGTGTATTTACAGTATGTTTACTATGTTTAGTATATTAACATTATATTTACTGTTAAGTGTATTTATAGTATATTTACTGTTTAGTTTATTTACAGCATGTTTACAATGTTTAGTGTATGTACAACATATTTGCCATGTTTACAGTGTATTTAATAATAAGCAATGTTCCTGTAATGCTACTATATTAATGACCAGATACACAGCAGGGGATAAAGCCCCCCCTACCCCAACTCCAGCAACTCAGCAAACAACCTCCCCCCCCCCGCTTGGTGGATTATCAGATTGGGATTATGATGCAGACAAACTGCCCTAATGGGTTGTTTTGGTTTTGCTTTATTTGTCAGACGATCTGATGCTCATCAAAACCCCTGAATACCAGACGTACGACAGCATCAGGACCAGAACCAGGACCAGGATCAGGACCAGGACCAGGATCAGGACCAGGGGAATCATGGACAAACCCCAGAACATGCTCATGCTGGGGGACATGATGTCATCAGAGGAAGTCGGAGACGTGATGAAGAGCTGCTCATCACACAAGAGTGGGAAAAACAAACAAACAGGGAATAACGGGGGCTGGGGGGAGGGGCTTAGCTATTTTTAATCCCTCTATCTCCCAGCTGTCATCCTCTCGAGTGTTTGGGAGACTTTCCTGTCCTATCACCCCCCCCCCCCCCTCGGATCAGGGCGGCAGAAAGTCAGGATCTGGATCTGAACCTGGTGGACGGAGGTTGAAGGTCATACCGAGGGCCAGACTGAAGGCGTGGACCCCCCCCCCCCATTCCTCTGCCGCCCAGTTTAGGTCCGAGTCCACCAGATTCAACACAGGAAGCGAATCATGTTCATTCATGACCCGTTCAAAACACGACACCCCAATCTGTTGAGATTCAGAAGCAACTTCCTGTGCAGACAGGAAGTGGTAAACGCGAAGCTGTGTTGGGCTCTAAAATAATCAGATTATCATCAAATGAACGGTTTAACCATCAGGACAAAATGAAGCATGAAATCTGAGCAGCTGATTGGTTGAAGAAATTTATTTACCGCTAATTTCATGTAAAAATATACATAAACAGGGTTTAATGCGAAACCACATTGAAAAACAAAACATCTTTAAATTTCATCACTTCCTGTATGGATGCAAATGTTTTTCCAGAACACTTCATTCATTCTGTGACAAACTTTTTAAAATGTTCTTTCAGACTTCCAGTCAGACTTGAGTTTTCTCCACTTCTGATAGTTTTGTTTTACTTTGGTCTGAAATCTTTCCGCTTCTGACCCGTCGGTACCGGAGCTGCAGGAACCGGTTGGGGTCGAGCTGCTCTGATGGAATCAGCTTCTCCAGCTGGAAAATGTTTCAGGACCTGACCTGGAGGACGAGAGGGAAAAACAAAGAGGAAGAGTCACCGGGCGCGGAACCACAACCAGAACCTCTGCTTTACGGGCCCAACGTCCTGTCTTTGAACGCCTCTCAGAGAGCGATGAAATGACGCTGAACGACCCGCTGACGCATCAAAGGTCAACCAGGACAACGTGAGAAGAATCAGAGGGAGAACGAGGTAAAAAATAAAATTTAAAGATAGAATTTCTTTCTTCAAATTCGCATTTTTAGTTTTTTGTCATTAAGGCTTGTTTGTTTATTAGCAACAAAATAAGCGGATGTTTAGAAGAACTGTGAAAATAAAGCTGGAGATAAAAAAGCCAAGCTAGGCTAAACTAAGCTGAACTAGGCTGAACTAGGCTAAACTAAGTTAAACCAGGCCAGGCTAGGCTAAACTAAGCTGAAGCAGCTCTCCATTCAGGATTCGTTCCACTGGAGGGGAGCGGGGAAACGAGATCTAGGGATGAGATGCAGATGAGAAAGTAGGAGGGGTGAACGACAGGTGAGTGTGACGAGAGGACCGAGAGGGGGCGGCGGCTTGTCTCAGGTGTGTTCTGCACCCGACAGAATTGTTTCGTGGCTGAGTTGTTGATTCGTTCCAAGCTGAGCTGGAGGGAAACGTGTGTTGAACTTACTGGTTAGCAGAACCGAAGGAGCTTCCAGAGAAACCTGAGGAGAAGGAGGAGAAGGAGACCCGAGTGAAGAAGAGCAACACCAGCGCAGACGTGTCAGACAGACAGGTGGACACACAGGTGAACACACACAGGTGAACACACACAGGTGAACACACACAGGTGGACAGACAGGAGGACAGACAGTCTGTCCATGAGCAAGGCAGTCTCACCTCCTGCCTGGGGCTGCTGTCCGAAGCCCGAGAAGCTGCTGGGCTGACTCCCAAACCCAGAGCCCTGCTGGGCGAGGCTCCCGAACGACGGAGGGTTCTGATTGGCTAGGCCGCCGAAGGAGGGGTGGCTGGGGGGCGACGCGAACCTGAAACCCAGAGAGGCATCGAGAGATGAAGCAGAGCACACCTCCTGCAGAACCTCCTCTACAGGACGCCATTGGCTCTAAAAGGGGGGGGGGGCAAGGGAGGCATGGCGAGGGAAGGGCGGAGTCAAGCAGTTTAATCTGTAGAGATTATCGGAGGAAAATAATCCTGGTCCTGAGATCCACAGTTTGGCTCCGAGCCGAGATCAGGGGGCCAAATGCTGGATTCACGTGTGTGTGTGTGTGTGTGTGAAGGACCCGTTCGGGGGGGGGGGGGGGGGCAAGTACAGAATTTAAATGTTTGGATCATGACCTGCTGGGGGAGGAACAGGAAGTAGAACAACCACACAGATGTGACAACTAGCATGAAATAAATCACGTCACGTTTAAATCGAACTCCCCACTCCCACACCTGACCCCCCCAAGACAGAAAACAGCTCCGCACCCGAAGCCTCCCATGTTGGAGGCCGTGGTTCCCTCTCCGAACACCTTGTTGGCGGAGGAACCCATGTTGCTGCTGAACGCCGCGCCGGATCCGAACGACGCCCCCCCCCCGAAGGCCTGAGTGTTACCAAAGGAGGGGGGGCTCCCGAAAACTGGGGCGCTTCCGAAACCACCTGGGGAGACAGAAACAAGAACTGAGATGAAGACAGATGGGGGGGGGCGTGTCAGCGCCACAGACAGGAGTTCCGGATCGGGTCTCGGGTGCTTCCTGACCCCCCCGGCGGTACCGGTACCGAACTGTCGGGACTGGCACGGAGGGGGGGGGCGGGGGAGCTGTACCTGGTTTTGCCGGCGTGGAGAAGGATCCGAACCCTTGCGACGCCACGCTCCCGGCGCTGGTGCTGAAGGTCCCGCCCGTTTTATGCTCGTCGAAGGCGGGCTGTCCGAAGCCAAAGTTCTTGGCGCCGCTGCCCCCGAACAGACTGTTGGTACCTGGAGGGGGGGGGGAGAAGGAGGAAGAGGAAGGTGGAGGCTTGTTTCACGCTTCAGGAGCGTGTTTTAAACGGCGTGCTTCACCGTACCCCCCCCGGCGGGCTGGCCGAAGCTCCCGGCGGTGGCGCCAAACGGGTTCTTGCTGGCGGCGTCTTCGCTCGGCTTCCCTCCCAACCCGCTGAAGAACCCCCCACCGGCGGCGGAGTTGGCGGTACTGGATGGAGCGGAACCGAACAGGCTCCCCCCAGATGATGGCTGCTGCTTGGGGAAGGGGGGGGGGGCATAATGCAACCTTTATTTTAAATTTTAAATTGTGAGACATTGGGAGCAGGTGGGCGGGTCTTACCTGTCCGAACAAACCGCCGCTGGGTTGGCTGGGCTGCTGTCCGAACACGGAGGTGGGGGTGGAACCGAACGCTGGAACGACAGGAAATGATCAATCGAAGCGCTTCCTGACTGTTCATGTCACATGACTGCTTCTGAATCAGAACCTCCTGTTCTCATTGGCTGTAAACGCCGATTAAGTTCTTCAACAAGGAAGGATGGGCGGAGCTTATCAGTGAAAATCGGGCTTCTAAACACGGAATTTATCGTCATGACGACTGATCCAGTTACGGAACAGAGGATGGAGAATCGGAGGAAGACAGATTACGATTAATTATGTATGTCAGTGTCGCTCTGAGCAAAGCATCATGGGAAAAAAGACACAGATAAACGTTTAATTCTCATTGGATGTCAGACAGGAAACGCGTGCGGCGGGGGGCGGTCTCACCTGACGGCTGTCCGAAGCTGAATCCGCTAGACGTGGACGTGGTGGTGTTGCTCCCGAACCCCGCCCCCTGCCCGAAGCCGGAGCTCTGGCCGAACGCCGGGGCGGTGCTTTTTCCCAGCATCCCCAGCGATCCGGTGCTGCTGGCCGTGTTGGCGGCGCCCGAGCTGAAAGAGAAGGAAATGGCACCGCCCCCACCGCCGCCGGCGGACGCTCCGAAGAGACTTCCTCCGGTCGTGGCGCTGCTGGAACTCGCTCCGAACGCCGATTGGCCGAAGGAAAATCCGGCGGCCGTCCCGGCGCCGCCAGTGGGTTGACCGAATCCGCTCGCCTGGCCGAACACGGGCTTCCCGAACCCGGTTCCGGTGGGGGCGCCAAACCCGGCTGAGCCGAACGCCGTTGACCCCGGGGTCGCAGACGCCGCGGCCGGCTGCCCGAACACGGCGCCGCCAGCCGCAGCAGCAGCAGCAGCAGCAGCGGCGGCGGCGGTTGGCGTCGTCGTTGGGCTGCTAACGACGGTTGGGGTGGGAGTGGTGGTGGGTGGAGCCACCGCGCTGATGACGGGTGCGACCCCCGCGGTGCCGCTGTCAGTAGTCGTCTGAGCCGGTTGGATGAAAGCAGAACCGGGTGTGTCGGAGGCGGGAACCTGGAACGCTGCGACCGCCACCGGAGGCGCGGGCGCCGCCGCCGCGGGGACGGCGGCCGCATCCGAGGGGGTCGTGGCAGCGGCTGCAGTCGGGGTCGTCGTGCTGTCTGGGGTCGTGTCCGACGTAGGAGCTGCACTGGACGGTGTCGGGAGGGTGGGTTCAGTCGGGGGGGGGCGTGGAGGAGGAGGAGTCCGGTGGAGGAGCGGCGGGGGCCGGAGTAGGAGGAACGGGCGGCGCCGCCGTGGTCTCCTCGGGGGCGGGAGCCGCCGCCGCCGTGGACTCCGGCACTGCGGGAGTCGTGCTGTCTACCACTGGTTCAGCGGCGGGTTCTTTTTCAGGGGGAGGGGTCATTTCAGACGGCTGTGGGGGGGCCTCTGAGGAGTCCAGCGAAGCGGCCAGGAGGCTGCTGAACGATAACGGCAGCGCCGCCGCGACGCTCTGGGGCACCGAGAACGCCGGCTTGGGGTTGGATTCGGGCGGCTTGAACAAACTGCCCGCTGCTGCCCCCTTGGAGAAATCTGCCCCGTTAGAATCCTCTGCAGACTTCTGAAGAATGGCGCCGAAGCTGAACTGGGCCCCCCCTTTGCCCACCCCTAGTCCGCTTTCCCCGAAGGCGAACGAGGCGGCGGCCGGTTTGCCCGACGCGTCTTTGACTTCCTCTCCCGCGCCCACACGCAGTCCCGAGAAGCTCCCCAACGTTTCTCCCCCCGCCGTCGCCGCCTTCGGGGGCTGAGGCTCGATCCTGGGGGCCGACGTGGTGGAGGGGGGTTTGTCTCCCACTGGCTTGGGAGGGGGAGCGGGGGAGTCGGGGCGGAGAAGAGGGGCGACGGACTCCTCTCCAGGCTGGCCGAACTTCCCGTTTCCTCCGAAGGAGAATTTACTCATATCCTTCACTGGGGAGACACGAGGAGAAAGGTCATGATGGGGATGGGGGGCATGTCAGACACCATCCTGGAACTATCTGATGGTGCTGGATGAGTTTACCTGGGGGGATTCCAGATCCTTGGCTAACCGAAGCGAAAACAAATCCTGCAGACCTGCAGGAAATTTAAAGGATGATTAAAGGACAAATCTCCACAGAGATTGCGAGAGCCACGATTGGACGATACCTTTAACACCCCCAATACCCCTGGATTCAACATTTTACCCTGACCTACACATTTTTGTGCCTCTGGCTTCCTGAAAATGTTGCTTGTTGCTTTGTGATTACATCTCATCAGGTTTCAGAGATGTGGACCTAAAATAGGTATAAAAGTGAGAATTTGACCTTGACCTAGTTTTTAAGGTCAAGGTTGTGATCAATTTTCATCTCCTTTGCCTCCTTTGCCTGAATGTAACGTTTTAAGTTGCGTCTTCCTATCTTATCCGGTTCCTGACATATGTGCAAAAAAGAAAAATGGACACAAGTTGACCTTGACCTAGTTTCCTCAAGGTCAAGGTCATCCCACTTTCATCCCCTTTGCTGCCTGAGTCATGTGCTTTTTGTCTCATCTCTATCTGCAACACTGACGACTCACCCGGGGGTGAAGGAGAAGCCTTTGCTGCTGCTTTGCTCTGCAGGAGCTGCAGGAACGTCCGTTTTGGTCGACTGACCTGAAGGACATTTAGAGAACATTAAAGAAAAGGTGAGGTTCTGCTTGTTCTGGGGGGGTTGGTGGGGGGTGGGGTGGCGTCGCTGGTTTCTGTGGGAATAAATGCTGACAGGAAACAAACACACGACTCACCAAAGACGAAGCTCCCTTGAGTCGTCGTTAAACTTTCAGGCGGCAACTTCTGGACTCCTTGGGTCGGATTCTGAACAGATTAAAACTTTATTCCACCTTTATGCAGGACAAACCGAGACAATCCCTCCCCACCCAAGTGCAACTTCTGACATCAATGTGGGACTTCTTCCTGGACATTTCTCCTGCGTGTCGTTAACGTGTGACTTCACATATAAAACTATCAGCAAGCTGTGAGTTTCACTCACTGCTTACTCGTCATATTCTGGGTCAAAGTTTAGAAGAGAGATTAAAACCCATCCAAGTTGTTTTTGGACATACGAGCAAAAAATCCGAGATTGGCGGATGGATACCACATCAGTGAGACCGTATCTCGTTCTTTACCGCGTGTTGGCGGATGGATACCACATCAGTGAGACCGTATCTCGTTCTTTACCACGTGTTGGCGGATGGATACGACATCAGTGAGACCGGATCTCGTTCTTTACCGCGTGTTGGCGGATGGATACGACATCAGTGAGACCGGATCTCGTTCTCGTTGGTGGAGTAAAGACGTAGCTCGTGTGTTCTCCTGACTTTTGTGTTTCTTTTCATTCTTTACGTAACTTATATATATTTATACACAGGTAAAATCTGCATGTCTATTGGTTGATAAAAATATGTATTTTTTTTTATAATTTAGGGGGTTTCACTTATTCTATAAAGCTGGAACGGATTAAAATGATTTTTAGTTATTTTAACTGGTTAAATGTTTGAATTAAGAGTTCAGCCACGGAATGGGTTAAACCCGTATTTCTAGGTTCTCCTATAGGTTCCATTGTAGGTTCTACTGTAGGTTCTACTATAGGTTCCATTGTAGGCTCTATTTTAGGTTCTATTAGAGGTTCTCATGCACAGAGAAAGACAGATGATGGCTGGAGATCAACAGACGAGCAGAAAACTCACTCGTTTGGCCAGGTTGGAAGAAACGGTGGCAAAAACCTGAGCCGCTGGATCCGGGACAGGTTTACTGGGAAAGACAGGAAGAGAAGTCAGGTTCTCTTCACACAAACTCCTGTTAGGGTTCAGAGGTCATGAATTCCGACTGAAACCACGAGCAGAAACCTGGTCTGGGCTGTCAGACACGTTTGTGGTCAGTCACACAAACCGCTGTTATTGTTCAGGTGTGAACGAACGACCTGGAGCACAGCCGTCACGCCGGTGACCTGACTTATAATTTAAATTCTGAACTGAAATCTGCAGCTGTAGGAAAATAAAATCATAAAATAAAACGTACGTAATAATCGTCTATAGAAATCATATGCGCTGCTACTGATGTGAGCGCTTTCACAAGGGTCCGTCGCTCTTTGCTCCTATGAGCAGGTTTTGTCTGGAAAAAGCCCCGAGCAGCAACGGCCTGCCGACAGCTCAGCGAAGCAGAAGGAGTAGGTCAGGAGGCGGGGGGGTGGGATGCAGCCGCCGTCTTTCAGAGCGTTCCTCGGAGATGACGTGTATTCAGTGACACCGAAACGAACGCGGGACGCCGCGGGCGACAGACTGACTGCCGACCGCGTTGCAAATAACAACCGGCGTCGTCGATAAACAATACAGAAGGAGAGGAGAAAACCTAGTGGGGAATGTGAGGCGTATGGATTCAGTAGGTTGTGTTTAACATGTGTGACTAAAAGAGATTCTCCACCATCTCATTAAAGCGCCTGCGTTCTGATTATCTCTACATCTAGTGTCACGTGACACCAGGGAGGAAGAGGAGGAGTCGCCTCATCGCTGGAGTTTACCTGATGATGCTGGAAACCCCCCCAGGAGCTCCTTTTTCTCTGAGCTCCTGGACGTTGACCACCTGAGGAACGGTTTTCAACGTGGACTCAGTCAAGGAAGCACCGACAGCAGCTGCAACGCACACACACACACACACACACACACACACACACACACACACACGCGCGCGCGCACACACACACACACACACACAGTTAAATTTGATTAACACTTTTGTGTTACACAAAAGTGTGTAGGAACCAATGTTGTCCTCCTGTAGGAACTAAATGATGTAGGAACCAATGTTGTCCTCCTGTAGGAACTAAATGATGTAGGAACCAATGTTGTCCTCCTGTAGGAACTAAATGATGTAGGAACCAATGTTCTCCTGTAGGAACTAAATGATGTAGGAACCAATGTTCTCCTGTAGGAACTAAATGATGTAGGAACCAATGTTGTCCTCCTGTAGGAACTAAATGATGTAGGAACCAATGTTGTCCTCCTGTAGGAACTAAATGATGTAGGAACCAATGTTGTCCTGTAGGAACTAAATGATGTAGGAACCAATGTTGTCCTCCTGTAGGAACTAAATGATGTAGGAACCAATGTTGTCCTCCTGTAGGAACTAAATGATGTAGGAACCAATGTTGTCCTCCAGTAGGAACTAAATGATGTAGGAACCAATGTTGTCCTCCTGTAGGAACTAAATGATGTAGGAACCAATGTTGTCCTCCTGTAGGAACTAAATGATGTAGGAACCAATGTTGTCCTCCAGTAGGAACTAAATGATGTAGGAACCAATGTTCTCCTGTAGGAACTAAATGATGTAGGAACCAATGTTGTCCTCCAGTAGGAACTAAATGATGTAGGAACCAATGTTCTCCTGTAGGAACTAAATGATGTAGGAACCAATGTTGTCCTCCTGTAGGAACTAAATGATGTAGGAACCAATGTTGTCCTCCTGTAGGAACTAAATGATGTAGGAACCAATGTTTTCCTCCAGTAGGAACTAAATGATGTAGGAACCAATGTTCTCCTGTAGGAACTAAATGATGTAGGAACCAATGTTGTCCTCCAGTAGGAACTAAATGATGTAGGAACC
Organism: Antennarius striatus; assembly: GCF_040054535.1. Taxonomy (NCBI): domain Eukaryota; kingdom Metazoa; phylum Chordata; class Actinopteri; order Lophiiformes; family Antennariidae; genus Antennarius; species Antennarius striatus. The sequence continues at coordinate 19,369,035 of NC_090790.1, forward strand.
AATGTTCTCCTGTAGGAACTAAATGATGTAGGAACCAATGTTGTCCTCCAGTAGGAACTAAATGATGTAGGAACCAATGTTCTCCTGTAGGAACTAAATGATGTAGGAACCAATGTTGTCCTACTGTAGGAACTAAATGATGTAGGAACCAATGTTCTCCTGTAGGAACTAAATGATGGAGGAACCAATGTTGTCCTCCTGTAGGAACTAAATGATGGAGGAACTTAATGAAATCAGAGTCATCAAACATAAAGGGGCGTGTCTGACTTTTGATGAGCAGGAAGTGACATCATCGCATCATTCACGTCAGTGTGGTGGAACACCTCAGTGGATTAAAGCTAGGCTTAGCCTCTACACCCCCCAGGAGAAAATTCATTCAGCAGAGGTAGAGATGTAAAAGATACATTATGGTACTACAGGATTTTATTATTATGGGATGTAATAATAAAAACTGCAGCTAGACAGCAGACTGGACTGGTCACTCAACTGGGACTGTGTGTTTAAGAAGGGGCAGAGCAGGATGTACTTCCTGAGGAGGCTGGCCTCCTTCAACATCTGTCCTAAGCTCCTTCTCATGTTCTATCAGTCCGTAGTCTCCAGTGTGCTGTCATTCGCCATTGTGTGTTGGGGTGGGGGGGCCAGGAAAAGAGATATGGACCGTCTGAACAGACTCATCCGTAGAGTGGGCTCAGTGGTCGGGCTGAGCCTGGACTCTGTGGAGAAAGTTCTAGGGAGCAGGACCATGTCTAAAATTAAGGCCATCATGAACAACACCAGCCCCCCCCCCCCCCCCTACACACCACCTTCTCCCAGCAGAGAAGCACCTTCAGCGGCAGACTGCTGTCACACAGCGCCTCCACAGAGAGGCTGAGGTCCTCCTTCGTGCCCCGTGCCATCAGGGGGGGCAATGACTCTCTCAGGAGGAGCGGGGGGGAGGGGGCGAGGTCAGCACGGGGTTGAATGGATTTAATTTAATTTTATACTGTTTATATTTTATAGTTTAGTATATAAGTCCTGTTAATGCTGCATGTGTCGTAATTACAGTAGTAATGACATTACTATAACATTTAGAGTAGTAATGACATTACTTCAGTATTAACAGTAGTAATGACCTCAGATGGTGATTATAGATTGAAATCTAATCAATAACTTCCTGCAGTGAGCATTAATGAGCTGAGACCGGTCTGCTGGCCTGTACCGCCCCCTGCTGACGCACATGGAGTATCGCACCACACTGCTCCTACCTGGTTTCTGATTGGCCATCTGCCTGCGTAGCGCCGCTGTGGCGGCGGCCTGCTGGGCGGTGATGGTGACGGGGGCGGTCCTCTCCATCGGAGGCGCTCCATGTTTGACGGTCTTGGTGGCGAGGGCGGTGCTCTCCGCCCCGCTGAGGTTGATCTTACTGGTTGGAACTGAAAAGGCAGCGACATATTTTAACCAAACGTTGAGCATCTGACATCATCGGCAAACAAACCAATCGTCTGGAGGAGGAGGAGCCTCGGTCGCTCACCAGGATTGGCGATGGGGCTGAGTCCGAAGCCGACGCCCTGGACCGACTGGAGTTTGGTCAGAGGGGTGGACTGGATGGCCCCGAAGCCCGGCTGGATGGAGGGGGTCCTCATCACGGTCAGGTGGCGGGGGGCGGGCATCTCTGCGGGAACCATCGCCACTGGGAGGGGCTCCGGCTGGAGCTCCTCCTCCTCCTCCTCCTCCTCCAGCTCCAGCTGAGATGGGCGGAGCTCCATGCACTGGGACAGTGAGGAGGTGGAGCTTACGTCGTCCAGGTCCTCGTAGTATTTCGGCGAGAGGAACGCCGAACGGGACAGAACGGCTGAGGGGAGAAGAGTCAGGGGTCAGGGTCCCGCTTCAACTCCCAGTCGCTCTGGTTCTCCAGGTGGGACGTTTACCTGGGGCGGTGGAGCGGACGGGGGGCATCTGCCCCTTGGACAGGAAGTTCCGCAGCTGGGACTGTTTCACTGGAGATATTCTGGCTGTTGGAGGAACATAAACGCAGTTAGAGCACTGGAATCCTGTCAAATCGATCGTAAATACAGACAGATCAATACCTGGAGATTTGGCGCTGGTCTTTGGGGGGGTGGTGTCCAGCCTGGCCTTCAGAAGCGCATCCCTTAAATTTTCAAGTTCGCTTTCCAACCTGTCAGAAGAAAGAAACGCCGTTCAGTCTGCGGAAACACGACGGCGGATAATTAATCTCAATCTGGTCTGGGTTTGATTCCCGACCCAGATCGGGATCGTACCCCCCCGCAGCGGCGGCGGCAGCGGGGTGGCAGTGGGGCGTCTGAGTCTTGCTGTAGAGGTGAAGCGCCGTGAGCTCCTTGGACAGCTGGTCCAGGCGGTTCTTCTGCTCCTTGATGATGTAGAGATTGTTGGCCAGAGTCATGAAGAGATTCTCACGGCCCGGAACCATCATGTGTCTGAAGCAGAGACGAGAGTCGTTACCAAGGAAACCCAACACTCATTTAACGCCAACGCTATTAGTTCAGCGTTAACGTTAAATAACTAATGCTAACACACTAGTTAGCGTTGGTTAGGTAGACCTCAAGTCTAACTAACTAACCGGTCTCAGTTCAGTAATGTCATTACTACTGTAAATACTACAGTAATGTCATTACTACTGTAAATACTACAGTAATGTCATTACTACTGTAAATACTACAGTAATGTCATTACTACTGTACTTATGTAATAGCGTTAGCCTTAATTCATTAGTGTACATCAGACACTCCTCACTTCTGCTTCTTCTTCTTCTCCAGGTGTTTCTCCCACTCCACGTCCAACACGTCGTTGACGTCCTCCACGGCGAACAGGACGTACTGGTACAGCCTGCGGATCTCCTGGACGGGAGGCGAGCAGACGACACGCTGAGCGTGTGTCGGCGGACGGGCGGTCCGTTGGCGCGGCGGGTTCCGGTCCTCACCTTGAGCTGCTCCTCGCTGCGGGGGTCCAGGGGCTTCCTGTACAGGAGCTGCCGGTAGTTCCTGTCTCGGCTCAGGTCCTTCCGGGCTTTGGCCTCCTCCGTCCCGGCGAAGCCCTCCAGCAGGGTGGTCTTCAGGACGCCGATGTCGCCATGGAGAGACTAAACACCAAACATTGACTCCAGAACGACTGAACAACGTTCTATGGGAGGTGATTCTGTTGTTCTGATTGGATCCTGGCATCAGGAGGCGGGGCTAGCGTCCCCCCTGGACCGTCGGTCGCCGCCTTACCTCTGTGGTTTCCTTGATTTCAAGGGTGAAGATGTGGAGGTCTTCTGACTCCTTCCTCAGGTCCTTCATCTCCTCGCTGGAGCCGACCTTGAAGTCGGCTCTGGTGCTTCTGGCCTTCAGCTCATCCAACTCCTTCTGGAAGTGAGCGATCTGTGGAGAAGACATGACGTTCACACAGCCTTCAGGTCCCTGTGCGTTCGTAGTTTTTAATCAACTACCAAATTAACAGCGAATGAAAATGGATGATTCTTACATTTATTTAGTGTTCATGTGTGTGAAAGTGTAAACCAGTTGCTCAGAAAACGTCAAATCAGTTTCAATTATAAAAATAAAAGAAGAACCTCGAGATACGAGTTGAATCCGTTCCATGACTGAACTCAAACGTCAAACATTTAACTAGTCAAACTAACTACAATAATTTTAATCCGTTCCAGTCTTTAAAAAAAACCCAAACCCATTAAATTATGAAGTTGTTTTTTTTAATCAACCAATAGACACGCAGACTTCATCTGTGTTTAATTAATCATATATAAGTTACGTAAACAATGATAAAGAATGAAAAAAATAATAATGCAAAAGTCACGAGAACACACGTGTTTACTCCACCAACGAGAACGAGATCCGGTCTCACTGATGTTGTGTTGACCCACCAACCAGTGGCGGTATACTGAAGCACAACTTGTATCTCAAATAACTCTTATCTCGGGGTTCTATTTTATAATAATTCCGTGGTGTGTCTCACTGACTGACAGAAGGAAGCAAAGTGAAACCAATACCAGTGATGTGAATCTGACTGAAATTTTAGAACTAAAAAAGTTTTACAATTAAACTCTACCTAAAGGAACATTGACACACACACACATGCACACACACACACGCAACGTGTCATCATTAGGTTCAGTCTTCCTCCCAGTTTGTAGCACCAGACTCTCACTCTTTCCACCAGTTCCCCAAATAAAGGTGGGACATTGTTCTCAGGTGTTGATTGGCTGACGTGTCTCACCTCCTCCAGTATTCCAACCATGATGGGATCCGGGTCTTGCTTCTGCTGGAGCTGCTTCTCCAGGGCTTTCATGCTAACAGCTGCCTGTAAGGGAACGCCATAAAAAAACACACTCACACCACGGCATGAAGGTGAGGACAAAGTAGTACGAACATCTGGAATTCAACACGTCGCTGCTTCCTAACAGTTACTGTTAGCGCTGACTGAAGCAACACAGACATTTTAAAACCTTTTTTTACCTTCTGCGATCAGTTTAGTGCTAGCTGTTCCAGGCTAACGTGCAGTGCATCCCAGGGATGCACTACTTTCTGGAGGTAAAATGAACTCAATACTTCAGGTTTCCACTTCCTCTTGTTTAAAACAAAATACTGCCCTTGCTCTAGCTGCTATTTTGTGTCGCTAACAAAACCGTTAGCGTGCTCATGAGCACTGAATGGATTCTTGATGTAACTACTGCTAACAGAAATCAGACTGAAGCTCATTGCGTTCAGCGAGTTGCTCGGGTGACAAGATTTAAGTTCTTAAATACTTTAACAGTCGGATTAAATCGGACAGGACCTGTGGAGTCTGGACACGGCCCTGGGGGGCGGGCGTCGGCTTCTGCACGACTGTGGGAGGGGTGCTGGCTTGAACCGGACGCACAGGAGCTGCAGCAAAGCAAACGTTAGAGCCAAACAAATCAACAGGAAATGTAAAGATGACACCTTTGTGCATCGATGTCAGCGACGTCCTCACCTAACACAGCTGAGGGTTTGGTGGCCAACAGAGGCGGGGCGGTCACATGACTGGAGTTGGACACAACAGTTTTGGGCAGGGGGGCAGGCTGAGGTGTGGGGGTCTCCAAAGCCGAAAGTCTGAAGAAAGACGATGCAAATGATTTTTTTTTAAAACTTCTGTCGTACGTAAAAGAAGCGGAGCCTCGGTCGTGATGTACCTTTCGTTCAGATTGAGCTTCACCGTTGGTGGGGAGGGGGCAGCGAGGCTCTGGGGCGCGGGTGACGGCGCTGCGGCCCCCACTGGTGTCGGTTTGATAGCAGGCGTGAAAGAGAACGCCGAAGCGGCCGAGGGGGCGTCAGAGGGAGGTTTGGAGGCGAAGGAGAAGCCAGACGACCCCGAGCCGAACGGCGTGGATCCGGCCAGGCTGAACGCCGACGGGGCCGAGCCGGCGCCGGTCGCCGGGACGGAGAACATGAAGGAGGATGAAGACGATAACGTGGATGCTGTGGGGGCCATGCTGAATGGGGCAGAGGATGAAGAGGCAGCTGGGGCCGGAGGGGTGGAAGCAGCTGCTGGAGTCAGAAGGAGGTTGGAGAAGGTCGGTGGGGCCGCCGGGACGGAGGCGGCGAGTCTGAGCGGCGGGGCCGCCAACAAGCCTTCAACCGGAGAAGAAAAGATAAGTCTGAATCGTCGTTCTGCCGAAGCTGTTAAAACGTGGGTCGGGTTCACCCACCTGGCTTGGGGAGTCTCTCTCCGTCCAGGGGGAGGGCGGCGGGAGGCGACACCAGCTGCTTCACGCCGGGGATGAGGTTGAGCAGAGCGAACGGGCAGAGCAGTCCCTCCGTGGACAGCATGAGCATCGTGGGCGCCGGCGGCAACGTCTTCTCGTCGGCTTCGCGAGGCAGAAAACAAAAGCCAGCGTGATGTTTGATTCCACATGCTGACATGCATCCAGGAGCAAAATGAACAAACCTGTTACAGAACACCTTCAGCAGCAGCTGCTCAGCGTGTGATCTATCACCAATAACGCACCATCAACTCATGCTTCACCTCCACACGTCGCACGCTCACATTATGACGGATCGCTATTTTAAAAGTCAGCATCGATCCAGACACAAAAAACAACAAGGCAGTCAGAGACTGCAACATCCCGTGACACCCCTGAATTCAACATTTTACCCTCACCTACACATTTTTTGTGCCTCTGGCTTCCTGAAAATGTCGCTTTTTGTTTAGTGATTATATCTCAGGTTTCAGAGACGTGTACCTAAAAAGGTCTACAACGCACTCCAAGAACCACACGCGATTAACGACTTCCGCGATTGAGCGACAAACTATTTATCTTACTATTTACGGTAATTTAAATGTTTATGAACTGATATCAAACCACCTTCTATCTGTATCACCTTTTCCCACACTCTTATCGATTGTTTAAGAGCACTTTTGTGTCTCACGGAAGTCTGAGACTCACAGAACGCAGCGCACTTCTGGATGCTTTCCAGATGTGTGTACGGTATCATGTGACTGCCTTCCAAAAATCTGCAATGAGTACAAAAGCTGAAATTTGACCTTGACCTAGTTTTCTCAAGGTCAAGGTCATCATCTCATTTTCATCCCCTTTGCTGCTCAAGTAATGTGCTTTTTGTTTCATCTTTCTATCTGCAACGGTTGTGGAGATATTTGGTGGACGAACACACAAACACAATACAAACACAATACATCACTGCTTTGTGGGATGTAAAAATTCCATTTCAGTGCTGCCACAAATATTCCTCAGTTGTCAACAAATAATCACACACACTAAAAGAAACGCTGACAGAGGAGCGGACGGGAGGAGAGCGACAGTGAAGCTCATCAGCATTCAGCAGCAGGACCGTCTGGGATGTTTTGTTCGTCTGAGGCGTTTTTAGAAGTGCCTTTTCCCCACAGGCGACCCCTCTCTTTATTCTAATGCCTCGCTTCACATAAAGGTTTCTGATCCGACTGCGTCGCGTCAAAACGTGGGTCTGGCTGCAGGCTTTTTACCTCGCTGGGGAGCAGGAATGTGAGCAGACAGCCACGGCGGCTCCACGTGAAAGTCTGGCTCTCTGCTGAAGATGAAACAGCACTCAGATCGGGGACTGATCGCTATTCTTTACACACGCTGCAATACGGCACTGCAGCAGAAGAAACCGGATGGGTTCGGCTCCGTCTGATTACTAGGAGAGCACTGAACTGAAAATTTTGGAGATTAAACACAGACGACGGAATGCAGAAGTCAATTTAAATGTGACGACTTCCCCATTCTCAAAACGTATTCAACAACTTTATAGCGCAAAAATCATTCAAGGTTTTTTTTAAAAAATCCGATGGAACGGGTGTGTCGTACCTTCCAGAGGATAAATGTTCTGAGCATAGATACAACCTGAAAGGACTCTGGACATGTTTAGTGTCTGAACCGGCTTCATTTTTTAATTATCAGATATTTTAGGGAGCTTTGCTTCATATATAGAAACAGGCCAAAGTCAAACTGCACAAAACAAAATCCTCCTTCAACATCTTTTAGTAATCAGACAGGATTTCAGCTCCATCGTGATTTCAAGTGTGTTTACAGCTGCCAACAGCGGTGATGCTGCAGACCGGGGCAGCACTCGTCTCTTTACTGGTGAGTAAAGGAATAAAGGCATCGGACATTTGTTCAACTGTCTAAAAAACTAAATAAATTCCAACTCAAAAGAACCAAGCACAAAACAGGAGGAAAGGTGCCCAGAACACTCACTGATGTGGATCTCCTGCTGGCTGGTGAAGTCGATCGCTAAGCCGAGAGGAAGCGTGTCTTCGTTTGTGTCAGTTACTGGAAGCTCCGCCCGGCTGGCGTCCTCCAGGTTCCAAAGCTCCCAAACCTGTGAAGGCGAGTGAAGTCAGGACAAACTCCAGACAGTCTGTCTTTGACACCTTGGATCCAGAAGCATTTAAACCAGCAGCAAACATCCAGCTCAGTTTCACCTTTCCATCTGAAACTATTAATGAGTAGAACTACGGCCCACAGAAACCATCGTTCTACCAGCAAACCGTCGTCCAGCACCAGAATTTGACAGATCCCATTTAAAACACGCACTAAACGTCATTTTAAATAAAAGAATTTCTAATTCATGCATTTATTTTAAAATGACACTGATCTCAAAGTTTGCTATCCTCTCTGAGAACTTTCCACGTACCTTGTCGTCTTGTCTGGCGATGACGCTGACTTCAATGGAAGCTGCTGAAGCAGCAAACACGAGATCCCTGGAACACGCAACACCACACAAATTCAACGTGACAAGAAGCGTTTGAAGGGGTAAACGATGAAATGTCATCGGTCCCACCAGTCCTCCACGTGGTGCAGGAAGTAGTGGTGCTGCCGTTCTGTGCAGCTGCCGTAAACCGTGTCACCGAAGTTCAGGTACTTCGTTTCCATCTTCTCATCCTTCTTCTACAAAAAAGAAAAAACAACCCATCACATTCTTCTTTTCTGTCATAAAATAGACAGATTATTTCACCAACCAAACATTCATGTCAATTCCAAACTTGAGGACGCATTAAAATACTTTGTAAATCAATATTTAAGACCAGCAGGGTGGAAATGGACAGGAATCCAAGTCAGTGCACACAGGATGTGGGGTTTCCTTACAGGCAGGGAGACCAGCACGAGTTCAGGAGGCGTCTTGAGCGATCCGTCAGCAGCGGCGTAAACCACGGCGAACACGAAGGTCTTCAACCACAGGACGTCCAGAACTGAGAGAGGAGGAGGAGAGGGAATCATGTTTAAAGCAGTAAATAAGCAACATTATTCACAAAAACATGAAAGTTCTAGCTGGTGTCAGGACATAAAACACAAACATTACGAACTCTTATGAACAACAGGTCTGGCTTTACCTTTGACAGGCTCATCAGAAGTGTAAAAGTGGGGACAGGGGATGACCTTCTTCTCCTCCAGAGCCTTTCCAACACAGGAGAAAATGTGTTTGTCGTCTCATTGTCGTGATCAGCGTGTTAGTGTTAATGTTAACGTGGATGAATGCAGCTCACTTACTGGAGTGTACTGACTGACTGTGGCGTTATGTTTTCCCGCTGCGACTTGTTTCCCTTTCGGACTCCAACAAACTGCGTGAAGCAGAGCAAGTGATCAACAGTTTAGCCACGACGGACGTACGGAGCACTCGCTAATCCAGCCAAGCTGCGTCGCCTCACTCACGGCAGGTGATGCCGCTCGAGGCCGGCAGTTCGGCGAGGACTTTGGCGCCGTCGGCCACGTCCAGGATGCGCATGCTGCCGTCGGACGTGCAGACGGCCAGCAAAGAAGCCTGGGCGGGATTCCACTTCAAGTCCTGCACCAGAGTCCCGGGAGGAACGGGTGGCAGCAGCGACGCGAAAGGCAGCTTCTGTGGTCGTGTCTGAGCAGAACAACAATAATAATAACGGTCAAATGCAAGTCATTAAATCTGGCGACTTAAAGGAAATGCTAGGATGAAATTCAAAGCGGTGATCAAATGGAATTTCAACTTATTTTGCTGGACTGGTTCTCTTATCGCTGCAGGTATTTTAAAAAAATAGATGAATTCATTAGAAACTTCGGGAAGGATTTAATTTAAAAACATTATATCGATCGATTGAGCTGCACGGTGGGCAGCACTGTCGCCTCAATCGGTTCGAATCCCTTCTGTGTGGAGTTTGCACGTTCTCCCCGTGTCTGCGTGGGTTCTTTCCAGGTTCTCCAGCTTCCTCCCCCCTCCAAAAACATGCAATTTAGGTGAATTGATAACTTCTAAATTGACCATAGGTGTGTGTGTGAGTGGTTGTTTGTCTTTCATGTGGTTTCATGATGTGCTGGCAAGGCGTCCGGGGTGTACCCCGCCTCTCGCCCACAGTCAGCTGGGATATAATCCAGCACAAGGGAAAAGCAGCTGTAGACGAGACGATTCTAGTCGTCTAGTCTACAAGAACATGGATGGATGAATGGATATTGATCAGCTAATAATTGATTACAGTTAAAAACACATATTGATGGAAGTGGAGACGCCAGCTCAAGCGTCACGGACCTTGTTCACAAAGGTGCGGACATCATAGAACGTGAAGGATAGCCTGTTGTCCTCAGACACGCCACAAACGGACAAGGTGAGCTCATCACAGCTGAGAGCCAGGTGATGAAGAGCCAGCTCCACCTTCACCTCCGCCAGCGCCGCCGTCCCCTCCACTGGAAACCAATCAGGACGAGATTAAACAAATGGACGAGGACGGAAACAAACGTCCACGTGCGACTGTTGGAAAGCAAAGTGTTTAATACCGATTTCGTTGGAGTTGCCATCACATTTATCCACATTCAGGATGTCTTGAGTCCAGTAAACTTTGAATGTTCTGTCGAAGCCGACAAACGTCAAACCAAATTTGTTGGAGATGGTCAGGAGGCTGGATCTGTCTCTAGGCAGCTCTTCAGATGGCTCGAAAACTCTGGCTTTCTTCATCTGGCGAAACTGAAAATCCTGAAACACACACAAGAGAATATGTTTTCTAAATGAATACTTTAATGACTGAAAAACTTGAATTAACTCACAAACTATGAAAAACACACCTGACATCATGGTTTACAACCAGTTTAACGAACAGTCAGAGCACATCTGATAACATGCTAATGCTACGATGCTATGTTTGTCAGTAGCCGGCTACACAGCGAGCAAATGCAAGCTTGTCACTGCAGCTTAAAGTTAGTTTAAAACGGATCCTGTCGGTATAAATCGTGTCCATGTTTATTATCCGATTGCTTAACGGTTGTGTGTTGTTGCGTGAATTTTTAACGGGACCACTAGCTAACAAGCTTAGCTAGACAAATCACCGTTGAAGATGCAGCGACACAGCTAGCAAACATGACCTGACATGCTAACCTGCTGCTAAACGGGTAACAGAGCGTACCTTTATTTCCCTCTCCGGAGGGGAATCCGTGTCGTCACTCATTTTGATGACCTGAAGCTGATAATTGTTTGTTTTTAGGTGTTTATTCCGTTCTATTTTAGACTTAAAGACAAGTTTCTTAAGAGCCACATTGGACTGAGAACAGATGAACGCACGTCGCGCCGTTTTGTTATAGAAAGACGTCACAGCTAGGATGACGAATCGACAGCAGAGCGGCGCCCGATCGAACCTCCTTCTCTTTACGGGACCGTCTGGCCGTATGTGTGGGATAACTTTTACACAGAATAAATAATCATAACTATAAGAAAAATTATAAATGTAAATTGAACTCGAAGTATAAAAGGAATTCACAAATTTGGAATAAATTGTTTTCACCATTTAACTGAGGACATCAACAGCAGATAACACACAGGCCTCCTGAATGCATCCTTAAATGCTGAAAGGATTAAAAAAAAATTTTTTTTAAATTTTTGATGATAACGGCTGAAGTCAGAACATCAAGACCAAGTCTTTAAAGTATTATTATTATTATTTAAACAGCTGCAAGACTGAAAATGTAATAATTGGTCATTGTTGTATTTTACATGAATCTGAATTAACTTTTCATGTCATTAATATCTGCAGATTGTAAATGCAAGTATAAATTGTAATTGTTATTGTGATTTTTTTTTTTTAAATTTTTTGCCCATCTAATGTTTTCCTTCAATATGTCATGCAGAATACCTGAAGCCAAGTATCCGGGGTGTCACCAACACTAAAGACACCCTTCAAGTTCTGGAAACAACAGGAAAAAAAAGTGATAAAGTGACATCATATAAAGAAAGGAGGAGGAGGCTGTCTATATGGTGATGTAAGGACTTTTATTAGAAAGCAGATTTTCTGTATTGCATTTTAAAAATCAGGTACATGTGGAACTACACAACTGAAACTGGTGATGGCAAATACCATGATGGGAATGAAAGGTAGATTCTTATGCAACATTAAAAGTGGTAACTTGCATTTGTTTTTTATGCATTATTGATGCTTGCATCAGAAGGCCCATTAACATTTTAGCATTTTTTTTTCTTCAAAAATTCATTTGAAATGTAAAGCAGCACCCGCACAAATTGTCTCATCTCTGTCGGCCTCGTCCAAAGTCCTGCTGAGAGTGATGAACGTCATCGTGATCCTAAGTGTAGGGTTGCATTTTAAAAAAATCTGAGTTGTTTCTGCTTGAGAGGATACTGGTAATCCCACGCACACACCAGATTATTCCAGGTAATGTCTGTCAACATGAAACAGTCTCTGTTCACAAAGCACTGAGGCATCGAGGACGTGTCCATCAGTCCTTAAAGCAGCTATCCACCCTGGAAAGCAACTTAACATAGACAAAAGCAAGCTGGAGAGACACACAGCAAAAAAGGAAAAAAAAAAAAAGCAAGAGCACAGCTAGTCAGATCTCCCATAATGCACTTTGGGTCTCATCCCTGTTCTGATTGTCAGCGCTCTGAACACATGGCTTTAATGGTTGCCTATTGTCCTCATCCGCCCAACCCTTGGCCAACATTTTCGCTCTGCTTTCAATTTATCTAAGTAGTTCTAAAGTGCTGGCTTTATATTCAAGGACAAATACATACACGTACAAACTCTTAGTGCATTTCTGAGTCTGCTGAAGGTTCGAATGCACACTCATCTGTGTAGTTAGTCATTGTATTCCTCTCTTTATCACTGCTCTGCTGTGATTATTAGAATTGGTTAAACATTACTCAAACATTCAATAAAAAGGCTGAGGTGTGATAAAATACAACCCTTCACATCGCAAGACTCCACAGTCCATGTGCCGAGAGCGGCAACAGTTGTTCAGCATAAATACATGGTGCATAATGATCCGAGGTTTTATTGGGTTAGAGTGTGTGTGTGTGTGTGTGTGTGTGTGTGTGTGTGTGTGTGTGTGTGTGTGTGTGTGTGTGTGTGCATCTGAATGGCATGCATTTTATGGTACAAGTGTCTCTATGCATATAAACATTGTTTTTCAGGGTAAGAACAAAGCGGACGTGACCGTCGGTTTGACAGCGATGGGGATGAACAGAGGTCTCACAAGGGAAGTCAACATTTATTTGCAAATAAATGCTGGTGAAAATAGGTTCCTTTCAGTCTCTTTCTTATTTTGTCATTCTCAGTTGTCGTTGAAGTGAACTGTAGACGTCACAAAAAGAAAGTTTCTGTCACAAAATTAAAAAAAATAGTCCTGAACTAGAAAGTTTGGTGTAAGGGAGACATTGCTTTTCCATCGAAGTATCTTAGCATTACAAAAAATGACACATATTTGACATTAGCCTTTCTTTCAGCCTCTCATTCTTCTCAGTTTACAGTATAGTGCAACATCTTGGCCTTCAGATCCACCCCGCACGACAAACATTGAGCAGAAGAGCCGAGAAAAGTCCCAGAAGCTCCGAGTCGGACACATTTTCAAGGATGTGATCGAATTGGAAATGCATCATGAGGAAGATGAACTATTAGATAGTCATCCTCATCAGGGTTTGGGACAATCGTATCAATAACGTGAGGACCAACGCTCAGCGAAGAGATAAACGTGGTTAGAATGAGTGGGTTCTTTCTTCTAAAGGGAGGACAGGACAACCAATCGATCACCAATCAATTCCAAGCGACGCTTCTGGGAGGTCATTGCGATCCGGATTAGAACGTAAAAAGGGGAAAAGATCTTTCGGGCTGCCCTTCGCACAATATTTCAACTCAGAAACAACACACACACACACACACACATACGCACACACAACACAGTCACAGTCTAAGGCACTGCTCCACGCTCCACCCTTGGTGGAACACCCACCCTATATTATTCATCACGTTGTTTTAACTGGAGCTCGAATCCAATTCTTTTCAGTTTATGTTGTGACGCACAATTCTAACAGTTTGACAAAGATCTTTTGTGCAACAAGAATTACTGTGCATGAAAACAGAAATGAAGCTAAATAGAATAAAAGAACACAAAAATATTTTAGTAATCCGCTCAGAAATTCACAAACGAAGGTGATGCTCTGAAAAACACCTGGATTTCTCTTTCTCTTCTTTAAGAAGAGTAACTTAAGGAGCTGAAGCTTAATATGTAAAAAAAAAAAAAAAGATTAACCCTTTAAAGCCAAACCTATCATATTTGATTCACTCGGCCTTTCAGGATTTTGAGGCTTCTACATTATAAATTTGACAACCCCCCCCCCAAAAAAACGTATTTTACTGAAAAAAATCTGGATTCACGCAAAGATATACAAATTAAAGCTCAACTATATACAGATTTTATGTCATTTTTATTGACAAACTTGCCAGATAGGTTCCATGAGACCTTATTTTCCAAAAATTTGATTTTTCTGGCAATTATTTTAATGGTTCATGTTTTAAAGGGTTTAAGAACTAACGGGATAAATATTTAATAGTATCCCTACAGAAAAGTTCATTTTGAACATTTGAACATTAGAGATGAACAATTTTTTCCGAAAAAACAAACAAACAGAAAAAGCTTATCGGGCTAAAAAAAAAAAAAAAATCGACAAAACAATAAAGCAATGAAAGCTCTGCTCTGTGTTGGAAAACCAATTCACCGCAGCGCACCAATCACAACCGGGTATCGTCAATTACACCGGATTACGGGCTATTTTTAGTCATATGGAACGTATTTGACCTCGCCGGGTAGAAGGTCAAACCCCCTCATCAAAGCAGTGCTACATTACATTCATTCATCAGCCATTCCATCGCGGCCCCGTGTCACTGATCACATTTGTGTCAAAAGGGAAAAAAGAGGTACTGTAAACATCATTATTATTAATATTAATATCACCTAGTGCAAGTACAACCGGACTGACGCGGTCCAGGCTTCACGTCAGGGTCAGGGGTGGTGGTGGGGGTGGCGAGACGTTCATTTGGTCACGACTTTACTTTCACCTCCACCACACACAGCTACGCTAGTCGAATAACTTTGACCCTGATCTGGAAAAAAAACAAAAAAACCCCAAAAAAATTACACGATGTATCTCTAAGAAACAAAAAATCAATGCTCGAAGCAACGGAGGACTGTTCAGTCTGCGTCCTCAGGCACCACAGAAAGCGGAACAAAGACGTGTCACACGAAAAAAACAGAACGACAAATACAAGTTAAAGTCCTTGTTCGACTCATGATCACCGATTTATCGAGTTATCGCCGCGATACGGACATCGGCTGTTCCGATTAGCACAACTCCCACCCTTTAACCTTTTTTTAAAAATTTGAGTGCAAATTCAATCAGCCAGCAGAAATTGCTCATATGTGTTTTATTCAATAATTTACCCCCCAAACCCCCCCCCCCCCGCCCCCCCAACGACTCTATCCCACCAAAGTGGGATGGAAGCAGTACTACATAGTGTTGGGCTCCTTCTACCACTCGGCGTAGTGAACTTCCTTTTTCCTCCCGCGTGACGCCGCGTGACGCCACGCGACGCGACGGGATTGGACACGGACGCTTCAGTCAAGTCATTCCGGGGTCACCTAGGTCAGTTCTGCCCCCCCCCCACCCCCCACCCCCCATCAGACTGAGAATCGGATCCCAGGAAGAGAACGACGCCGTTACGTCGTAACAACACGTTTTAATTCGATGCAGGTTTTTGCAGCTTTGATGTCTTTTTTTTTTTTTTGCTTTCCTCAGCATCCTTTGATTGATTTCATGCATGCAAGCCGTCGTGTTGCTCGTTTTTCTCCGCATCCCTCAGACAATTATATCAATAAAAGGATAGCTCATAGATAAAAAGCGTCATTATAGTTCAGTGTATTCGTGATGCAAGATATTAAAGGCTAGCTTCATCAGGTGAGAGGTGTGTGTGTATGTGTGTGTGTGTGTGTGCACGTTAGCTTCTGCAGGAACGGCGTGAGGGCGGGGCATCTGAAGAAGACACAGGTATGGCATTGACAAACGAATACCGAAATGTTCACGGACTGATGCGCGTGAAAAAGGCAGCTCCATGTGATAGATGTGTGTTCTTTTTATTTATTTATTTTTTGAGTCTTTGGCTTTCGGGCAAAAACTTTTCCTTCTCGTAATCGTAAAAAAAACAAAAAAACAAAAAAAACTTTCAGTTTCGAGGGAACAGAAAATCGTGTGTGATTGTGGCGAGATGTTGACCTTTTGATTATAAATCCGTCTTTTGTCTGTTTGGACATATTTATCTTATAACGCCACATAAACTGGGAAAAACAGCAAAGTGAATGTTTTTCTCAGCGGATTTCCCGGAAAGTCACACTGAAAAGACTTTCTAAGAACTTTGCTTTTTTTTTTTTTTTAAATGTTCCATAATTAACTATTACGGCTTTTCATGGGCTGCCGGCTGGTTGGTTGCTTTTAAATTGCGCTGAAACGATGGATAAAGCGCTGCTGATGCAGAATAAATGAAGAACATGCATGCCTGTGTCCACTCCTCCACCCCATTATGGGTAATTCTGCGTGTGTGTGAGCACACGTGTGCACATGCATGTATGACGAATCCCTGTATGGTAAGATTTACGGTTCCCGTTGAGGAAGACGGAACGGTTTGGACGGGATGTTAGAGGAAGAGAGCAAAAAAAAAAAAAAATGCGAAAGAAAACGCAAGAGTTCACGTTGCCATACCGGGTTTTCACCACCATGTGGCGCCACTGAGGCGCCTTCACTGTCCGTTCACCCTCAAACCCTGTCCGAAGCCTTCCACTTCCTGCTCGGGTACGGTGTTACCGCAACCCCCCGCCTCAGCTCCCGGGATCAAAGCGGGCACCCCCATCGACCCGTCGGCGCCCTCCGACCCGGCTTCGTCCTCGTCTTCCTCCGGTTCCTCCTGGACGACCCCGTCGCCTTCGACCTCCGCCCCGGTCGCCCCTGAGCCGGGGCTGCCCTCCGTCAGCGGTGGGTGAGTCCTGAGGGGCTCCTTGCGATCCGGATACAACCTTTGCTCCAGGGTTTTGAAATCAGGCTCGCAGGGGAGGGGTACCCCGGTTTGAGGCGTGCCCAGCGCCAGGCCCAGACCCACGGCGGCGCCCAGGCCCATCCCCGCCCGGTACACCTCCATCCCGTCGGGCAGCATGGACTTGATCTTGGGCAACCATCGCTTGCGGACACGCCTGGCGTTGGTGCACATGTCAGCAGCAATCACATTCATCTCACTCTCCTTGAAGTTGGGGTTGAAGTTCTGACAGTAGACTGCAAGAAAGAAGACCACAAGGTTCTTGGAGACAACTTTCACACCTTTAAACGGCGTCGGTCGGTGGGGGGAAACCTACGTTTCACAGCGTTGAGGACCCGGCTGTCCAGGGGTTTCCGACTGGGGTCGCTAGTGGACGATCGGATGCCCGTCCCGCAGCTATTGGCTAAAGTGTTTCTGTAGGAACACAGAGCAAACACCAGGGGGCAGAAGTCAGCACCAGACGGTAAACACGGACACACGTTTCACGCACAACTCCACACAGATGGCGTGTGAAAGAGCGGCGGTGTTGGAGACGCGCTTTAGAAGCCTTGCCTTTAAAAAAGCAGGACGGTTTCCACGGCGGGACTCTCACCTGTCAAAGAACGTGGCCAGAAGACGGCGGAGCAACACTTTGTGTTTGATACCGGCGCACAGGTGACAGTTCATCAGCTGGCCTCGGGTCATGAACACCTGTGTACCTGGAGAGGCACAGGGAGGGGAGGGGTCACCGGGAAAAATGGTGGCACCAGTTAATACTGGTGATTTATTCGTCAGGTGAAGTTTGAGTTTAAGACGTGTTTTAAACCTATTAAATTTGAAGAATTGTAAAAAATGCAGGTGAACCTCGGCTTATGTCGTTTGGAGTTACGTCATTCTTGGGTTTTTTTAAAAATACATGAAAAATATAAATTTTTAGATAATTTTCCTCCAATTTTTGCTTTTCTGCCACAAATATTAGCATCGTGAAATCACCAGTAAACCATTAAAAGCACATAATATCCTGTTATTGTACAATAAATCAGTAGAAAACATATAATATCATATTATTAGCCCGTAGCAACCCCCGTGACCCACAATGAGGAAGAAGAGGATGACGTTTTTTCTGTACTATATTAAAAAAATAAAATTGAATCGTTTGTCAGGTTGAAATAGATTCATATTAAATATTATAATTAATCTCTAATAATAATATAGATTCATACCAAATATTATTAAAATGCATCCATGAACAAAGTTTAGTACAGAACTGGTAATGATTATCGACAGTTAATCCAACTTACGACGCGTCTCCTGCAACCCATTAAAGACATTAGCCCAGGTTTACCTGTGCAGTATTTATATCAGCAGGATGTGGGTACCAAACCCCCCCACCCCCCACCCCCACCGTGAGCATGTGATAAACCGTGATGAGGACGGGCGTGTCCGCGTGTGGCGGCCTACCAGCGACCAGCTCCAGCTTCTCCCCGGGGTCGCCCTCGGTGTAGAGCTTGGGGTGGCAGCGGTAGCCGATCTGGCTGATCAGGCTGGCGGGCAGAGCCACCAGGTCCCTGCGGATCAGAACGCAGTTCCGGTTTTCCAAGGCCAAGGGCACCGCCGCCAGGTCCGCTTTGTCCTGGACTGATGCAGGAAAACACAACCGACCGGAGGTCAGAGAAAGGCGGTGGAACTTTTTTAATAAAGCGTGCCGCTGTAATCTCAGACGATATTGTTGTGCTTCATCAATGTTTCAGAGCGCTGCAGATGTATCCCAGATAAATCATCCTGCTGACTCAGCAGAGAGGGGAACCGATCCAAAAGCTGGGTGTGAGGTTCTTTCTCTCAAATCAGGCCCCCAAACCTCTCAACTGGTCCAAAAGAGCACGCACACACACGCACACACACTACACACACACACACACTACACACACACAGGGAAAACAATCCATTAACTGTCACATGTATGTACCGAGTATACAAAAAAGTGTAGATTAAAGCATTTTTATGCGGATTCAGACAAACACACACAAACACACACAAAGACACACACACACACACACACACACACATCTCAGATATCCCACAATGTCACCCTGGGGGGACTTTGTCTGATTGCAGATAGAGTGGATTTCATAAATATCTGAAACTGCAATGCCTTTGAGCTGCAGTGTGTGTGTGTGTGTGTGCACGTTCAGTTGTGCGTGCACGTGCGTGCATGAGTGTGCACGTCCAACCATTGGTTACCAGAGTGTGTGCATGCAAAAAAAAAAAAAAAAAAAAGCAGAGGATCTGCGCCCTGCATGTGAAGGCAAATCCAAACCAGTATGAAAATGCAGGCATCCAGTGGTACGGAACAGCTGCTGGAGCGGCAGGAAGTGGTCAGGACGCATCACAATCGGAGCTCCACGACGCTCCGACGCATTCACACACACACTTTTGACTAAATAATACGCAGGATGAAACCAGTGTGAAGTTTTATTTTCTGCATATTTCCCAACATGTCTGGACAAGAGGCTCTGACGATGGAACCGTCCAGAATTTATGTTGATCTGTTTCTGCAGCCCTGCCCAGTTTAACTTTCAACTCTGTCTGATGTAAAATAAATTTCCTCCACCGACGCTGAGAAGAAATAAAATTTAATTCATTAATCAGACCTACATGATTAAAATCGTCCACCAGTGACACCGACTTGACAGGTCGCCAAGTCTAAGAAATGAATACAGAAGAACCTCGACATACGAGTTGTTTGAGATACGAGTCGTCACTCCGTCCATATTTTTGTTCAAGATACGAGCGAAAAACCTGAGATACAAGTCGGGCTTCAAGACTCAACAGCTGGCGGATGGATACGACATCAGTGAGACCGGATCTCGTTCTTTACCATTACCGTTCTTTTTTCGGAACAGATTAAAATGATTTCAGTTACTTCAAATGGTTAAATGTTGTTTGACTTACGATCGGATTAAACTGGTATCTCGAGGCTCTGCTGTGGAGTCTCGGTTAACATGGTGGAACAAACCGTCGACTCTTTGCAGATGACGATACTCACTGCTGTAGGGGTTCGCTGAGCGTCCGTACAGATTACTGTAGCCGTCCTCTGCGATTCCGTCGTAGGGCTCTTCTTCAAACTCCTCATCCTCGTTCTGGTAGGATGTTGGACTATCGGTGGTGGGCAGGCTGGACGCCCCAGGACTGGACCGTTCCACCCCTCCTCCTCCCGCCCCTTGAAGATGGTAGGAGGGCACGCCGGGGATGAGGGTCCCGCCGGCGGTGGAGTAAAGCAGCGATCCGGCCCTCGCCAGACGACTCCCCAACTCCGACGAGGTGATTTTACTTTGTGTTGACGGTATCGTCACCGGCGCGTGGTCGGATCCCTCGATCTTGATCTTTCGTTGGGGCACCAGCAGCGACGGAGACCAACCCGGGGTACCGAAAAGCGCCGCCACGGCCAACCCGTTCCCGTTATTATTACAGGGACTCTGGGGCTCAGATCCCGCTTCCTCTAAAGACCCCGTCGTCTGCGAGTCACAGTGAGGCGAGTTGGCCTTGAACATCAGGTCCATGCCTCTTTCTACTATATGTTGGATTTGGAGGTAGCCGGCTGTGTACATGACCACCAGCTGTTCGCTAGCCGCCATCGTTAGCTTCCCGGTGTAGCAGAAGGTGAGGATCTGCTCGAAACAGTCCGGCGTGACGGAGGAAGGCAACTCAAACTGGGTCTTGGTGGTGCTGCTGAAGAGGTCTCGGAAGTAGAGACTGCTGGCCGCCAACACGGCCCGGTGGGCTTTGAAAGCCTGACCTGGGAGGACGGGAGGAAACCGGAAGAGCAGAAACGTCGGAATCACAGGTAAAGAAAACAAAAAGCCCCCCAAAAAACGATGGGATTGGTTCCTCCAAACCCACCTTTGACCAGGATGGAGACATCGCAGTGGTGTCCCAGGAGGCGCTGCTCGTTCAGGGAGCCCAGGACCGTGGCACCGAAGTTGGGGATCTCCACGTGGAGCAGCTGGGACATGTTGGCCGGAAGAGGAAGAGGAGGAGGAGGAGGAGGAGGAGGAGGAGGATGGGATTCAGAGATTCACTGCAGATTCCGCCGCCGGTAGAGGCATCTACAGCAAAACAGAGAAGAAACGGTCGGAGAGGAACGATTGATGGACGGATGAAGAGCGAGATGCAAACGAAGAGGAAGAGTGTGAAGGATGGGGATGAAGAGGGAGCGGAGGAGTCACGTTAAACACAGCTGGACCCCCCCCCCCCCCCAGACTCATCAGCCTGACTTCACTGAGGACACCAGAACCACTACAATCAGTTTCTACTTTCTGCTGACTCCACACTTTTGTCAGCATTGATCCAATTTCTAAACTGCGGCTGGAAAACAGAAAAGTTGTGTCTCTGTGTTTCTATGTCTCTCTCTCACGCACGCACACACACACACACACACACACACACACACACACACACGCACACACACACACACACGCACACACACACACACACACGGACACACACACTCACTTTCATTGGAACCATTAGACAGCTTAATTCCATTTCTACAGGCACCGTCTATCCTACCCTGACTCTTGTGTCATTGTTTGTTTTCCCCCGCCGACACACACACACACACACACACACACACACACACACACACACACACACACACACTTACATATGGACTGGTTTCATTATTAAGCAATGCAGCAGAATAGTTTCCAGGAATGCAAACTGAATTTTTTTTTACCGCCTCTCATACATAAACACACACACACACACACACGCGCACACACACACACACACACACACACACACACACACACACACACACACACACACACACACACACACACACACACACACACCCTCCCTCTTCTCTCTTCTCTGCAGACAGAAATGCACTCTGGCTTACATAAAAAGTGTGTGTGTGTGTGTGTGTGTGTGTGTGTGTGTTTGTGTGTGTTTGTGTGTGTTTGTAAACACACACACACACACACACACACACACACACACCTTACAGGCATGCATAAGGACTCTACTGTGTACTCTGCACAAACTCTCACCTGAACAGACCGGGACAGGTCCGCCCCCCCCCCCCCCCACCTCACACCCCCCCCCATGCAGAAAGCAGCGAGTTCCCCCGGACAGTCCTGACCTGTGTCCGCCAGTCCTCCGGTTCAAACACACACACACACACACCGGCAGCATTGGGACGGAGGAAGAGGAGGAGGAGGAAGGAGGCTCTACTCCGTCTGGTCGTGCCCCCCCCAGTCTGACGTCTCTGTCTGTCCTCCCCAGGTCTGATTCCTCCTCTGGCTCTATTCTCTCTGCTAACTGCCGTCTCAAAGCCTCCCTCTGCCTTCCTGTCATTATCTCTCTCTCTCTCTGCCCCCCCCCACACTAAACTACCCCCCATACCCTACCTCACCCCCCCCCCCCCCCCTTAGTCTCCAAGGCTCAGATTCAACAAGTGCCGCTGTAGAGAGAGAGAGAGGGAGGGAGGGAGGGTGAGACAGAATGGGGGGAGGGAGAGCGAATCAATGATGAAAGGAGTGGGAGGCTCAGAGTGTGTGTGTGTGTGTGTGTGTGTGTGTGTGTGTGTGTGTGTGTGTGTGTGTGTGTGTGTGTGTGTGTGTGTGTGTGTGTGTGTCCGATCAATGCAGTATCTATACGTCGCAGGGAGTGGGAGGGAGAGAAAAACACAGGCTACAGTTACAGACAGAGGCTGGGCTGAACTGTGGGGGGGGGTTAGGGAGGGGGGGTGAGGGAGGGGGAGGGGGTGAGGGAGGGGGGGTAGTGGAGACAGAGAAAGTCATCTGAGGACAGAACGAGAAGAGAAAGACAATTAGGTTGAAGCAACTTCTAGGACGCGCACGACCCCGGAGAGATGGAGTCAGATTACAGATTACAGATTACAGATTATTATTTATCGAATCAGGACAATTTAAAAGATGAAGAAAATCTTGAACTTTTTTTCCTCCTCTCTGCAGAACAATAGTTGTAAACTGTGGGTTCTGCTCGTCTGGTGTGAATCATCACAGCCTCCTACACAGGACGACTTCTGTCTTCATGCGACACCAGTGGACATTTTCTCCACCAGATTAAAATGATTAATCCACACCTCCGCCGGTGGAGCCATGCAGAACCGGGACCGGAACCGGAACCAGGACCGGAACCCCGACGGCCTCCTGACCCCCAGATAGAAGGGGGTCAAGATCCGTGTTGGGAGGAGGAGGATAATATTAATTTCCTGCGACAGTTTAGTACAGTATTCTCTGCACTGGACTATAAGGTGCACTGGACTGTAAGGTGCACTGGACTATAAGGTGCACTGGACTATAAGGTGCACTGGACTATAGGGTGCACGGGACTATAAGGTGCTCTGGACTGTAAGGTGCACTGGACTATAGGGTGCACGGGACTATAAGGTGCACTGGACTGTAAGGTGCACTGGACTATAAGGTGCACTGGACTATAAGGTGCACTGGACTGTAAAGTGCACTGGACTATAAGGTGCACTGGACTGTAAGGTGCACGGGACTATAAGGTGCACTGGACTGTAACGTGCACTGGACTGTAACGTGCACTGGACTATAAGGCGAGCTGGACTATAAGGTGCACTGGACTGTAAGGTGCACTGGACTGTAAGGTGGACTGGACTATAGGGTGCACGGGACTATAAGGTGCACTGGACTGTAAGGTGCACTGGACTATAAGGTGCACTGGACTGTAAGGTGCACTGGACTGTAAGGTGCACTGGACTGTAAGGTGCACTGGACTATAAGGTGCACTGGACTGTAAGGTGCACTGGACTATAGGGTGCACGGGACTATAAGGTGCACTGGACTGTAAGGTGCACTGGACTGTAAGGTGCACTGGACTATAGGGTGCACTGGACTGTAAGGTGCACTGGACTGTAAGGTGCACTGGACTGTAAGGTGCACTGGACTATAAGGTGCACTGGACTGTAAGGTGCACTGGACTGTAAGGTGCACTGGACTGTAAGGTGCACTGGACTGTAAGGTGCACTGGACTGTAAGGTGGACTGGACTGTAAGGTGCACTGGACTATAGGGTGCACGGGACTATAAGGTGCACTGGACTGTAAGGTGCACTGGACTATAAGGTGCACTGGACTGTAAGGTGCACTGGACTGTAAGGTGCACTGGACTATAAGGTGCACTGGACTGTAAGGTGCACTGGACTATAGGGTGCACGGGACTATAAGGTGCACTGGACTGTAAGGTGCACTGGACTGTAAGGTGCACTGGACTATAAGGTGCACTGGACTGTAAGGTGCACTGGACTATAGGGTGCACGGGACTATAAGGTGCACTGGACTGTAAGGTGCACTGGACTATAAGGTGCACTGGACTGTAAGGTGCACTGGACTATAGGGTGCACGGGACTATAAGGTGCACTGGACTATAAGGTGCACTGGACTGTAAGGTGCACTGAACTATAAGGCGCGCTGGACTATAAGGCATTCCAGTGCGCCTTATAGTGCGTGTTATAGTCCAGTATTCCTATAAAGTGTGCTGGACTATAAAGCGTGCTAGACTATAAGGTGCACTGGACTATAAGGCGCACAGGACCATGAGGCACACTGGACCATAAGGCGCACTGGACTACGAGGTGCACTGGACTACTAGGTGCACTGGACTATAAGGCGCACCGGACCACAAGGAGCACTGGACCATAAGGCACACTGGACTATGAGTCGCACTGGACTACGAGGTGCACTGGACTATAAGGCGCACTGGACTATAGGGCGCACTGGACTATGAGTCGCACTGGACTACGAGGTGCACTGGACTATAAGACGCACTGGACTACAAGGCGCACTGGACTACAAGGCGCACTGGACTATAAGGGGTACCTCCAATGAATGTCTTATTTTCATATATAAGGCGCAGTGGATTATAAGGCAAACTGCCGGTTTTTGAGAAAACTATAAGCTTTTTAGTGCGCCTTATAGTGCGTAAAATACTGTAATTGTGTTTTGACGTTGTATTTGTGCACGCATACACACACACACACACACACACACACGCACAAACACACACACACACACACGCAAAACCCTCTCTGAAATGAAGACAATAAATCCCACAATGCCTGGACTCAGGTTCTGAGAAAGTTGTGCTCAACTTTTATTTGTCAGTCAGAGGAAATATGAAAGGGAGGGTGTGTGTGTGTGTCTGTGTGTGTCTGTGTGTGTCTGTGTGTGTGTGCAGATATCACACACACACAGACACACACACCAGGACACAAACAGACCAGCGCAAACACGCGTCCTGCATACATTCTGCACACACCCAGCAACAGTCGCTGCGTGTTTGTGCGTCTGTCCCTGCGTGAACCTGCCACGCATGCTCCCATCAGTCCATCCGCCGCGTCCTGGGGGGGTGGGCTGATGTGTGTGTGTGTGTGTGTGTGTGTGTGTGTGTGTGTGTAGGGGGTGTCCTTACATCGCCTCTCCCTTCTCCCTCCCCCCACCCACCCGCCCTGGATACCACATACCCGCCGTCTCGCTGCCAGTTTAATGCACACAGGGCTGCATTGCGGTGGGGTTGGCGCGTGCAACGCGCGTGCAACGGCAACGCGCACGGCTACCGAGTCTGGAGACACGCGTGTGCGTGTGCCAGCCACGCAAGAGGGAGGGAGGGGGCAGCAGGAGGGAGAGGGGGGAGAAAGTGCAGAGGAGAGTGAGAGGAGAATATGTCGAGTCAGGCAGACAGTATGGCGGTGGAGCACACTACACACACACACACACACACACTACACACACACACACACACACTACACACACACACACACACACTACACACACACACACACACACTACACACACACACACACACACACACACACACACACACACACACACACACACACACTGCACACATACACACTGCACACATACACACACACACTACACACACACACACTACACAGACACACACACACACTGCACACACACACAGTTATGCCTGTAAATGCATGCATGATTGAACATGGACTATGTGTGTGCATGCGTTAACACGCGTGTGAACACACACACACACACACACACACACACACACACACCTAAGAACATTAAATATAGACTTCACACATCCCTGAAAAAACAACAAACCCTGAACTCCCTCAACTTATTTGTCGAGCAAGTTTGTGTGTGTGTGTGTGTGTGTGTGTGTGTGTGTGTGTGTGTGTGTGTGTGTGTGTGTCTGTGTGTGTCTGTGTGTGTGTGTGTGTGTGTGTGTCTCAACTCATGTGTTTGCATTTCCATGTCAAAATGTCTCACATACTGTACCAAGGCGTGTTTTTATAGACGCAGTTCTGGGAGTTTTATCACGCCACAGCACACTGCGTGCATACATGTGTCTGTGTGTGTGTGTGTGTGTGTGTGTGTGTGTGTGTGGGTGTGTGTCTGTGTGTGTGTGTGTGTGTGTGTGAGGTGAAATGAGATACACACAGCTCCGATTGCTGTTGTCTTCTTTATTGGAAAGCGCTGCATCGATTCAAATCCAGCCTTCATACCTACGCACGGTGTTATTAACTGTAACAGCAGGTCCAGGCATATTTGAATAATATGAAGAATTGAGACAAATCACCAGATGGCACACACACACACACACACACACACACACACACACACACACACACACACACACACACACACACACAATCAGATTTAATTACTAGTTTTACTGTAGCTACTTAAGAAACAGAGGGTTCTTCAAATGCTGGACGTCTGAAGTCCGACATAATTCACACGTCGGCCTTCCATGACTTTACGGAACTATTTCACGTCAGTTTAGTCCTGAAGTTGAGTCGGTGTCAACTTTTATTCCAGATTCAGGTTTGAGGAAACCAGGAGTGTGACTCCGACTCATTTCCATTTTCATTCTGGAGTGAGGTGAGTGAGAACGGCTCCGTCTCCTCGTTATAAATATTCAGATCCTGCAGTTGTTCTCATGTCTAAAGTGAACCAGACAACAGATTCTATCCACGTTGAGACGGCAACGCTCCCTGGCAACAGTCCTACCAATCGGGACCGAGCGAGCGGGGTGTCTGCCTGTGTCTGTCTGAGTATCATTATGGGATGTGGAGGAAGAGAGAGAGAGAGAGAGAGAGGCGGCTGATGACTGCTTATAATGCGACGTCATTCTCTGTGTGTGTGGACCCCGCCGGGGGCCGAGTCGTCTGAATGCCGTCGAGATCCAAATCAGCTTTTTCTTTTCTGAACGTCTGAGATTTCATAACCTCTGCAGCAAACAGGGACGGCATGATCGCAGCCGCATCCGCTCAGTGTGGACCAATGACGGGCCCTCAGGGGCCGCAAGGGAAGGCGACCCCCAAAGGAGGGTCCAACTCGAACGTGATCCGGTCTCACTGATGTCGTATCCATCCGCCGACACGCGGTAAAGAACGAGATGCGGTCTCACTGATGTCGTATCCACCTGCCGACACGTGGTAAAGAACGAGATGTGGCCTCACTGATGTCGTGTCCATCCGCCGACACGTGGTAAAGAACGAGATGCGACCTCACCGATGTCGTATCCATCTGCCGACACGTGGTAAAGAACGAGATGCAGTCTCACTGATGTCGTATCCATCCGCCAAAACGCGGTAAAGAACGAGATGCGGCCTCACTGATGTCATATCCATCGGGCCGAGACGTGGTAAAGAACTAAATGCGGCCTCACTGATGTCGTGTCCATCTGCCGACACGTGGTAAAGAACGAGATGCGGCCTCACCGATGTCATATCCATCGGGCCGAGACGTGGTAAAGAACTAGATGCGGCCTCACTGATGTCGTATCCATCCGCCGACACGCGGTAAAGAACGAGATGCGGTCTCACTGATGTCGTATCCACCTGCCGACACGTGGTAAAGAACGAGATACGGCCTCACTGATGTCGTGTCCATCCGCCGACACGCGGTAAAGAACGAGATGCGGTCTCACTGATGTCGTATCCATCCGCCGAAACGCGGTAAAGAACGAGATGCGCCCTCACTGATGTCATATCCATCGGGCCGAGACGTGGTAAAGAACTAGATGCGGCCTCACTGATGTCGTGTCCATCTGCCGACACGCGGTAAAGAACGAGATGCGGCCTCACCGATGTCATATACATCGGGCCGAGACGTGGTAAAGAACTAGATGCGGCCTCACTGATGTCGTATCCATCCGCCGACACGCGGTAAAGAACGAGATGCGGTCTCACTGATGTCGTATCCACCTGCCGACACGTGGTAAAGAACGAGATACGGCCTCACTGATGTCGTGTCCATCCGCCGACACGCGGTAAAGAACGAGATGCGGTCTCACTGATGTCGTATCCATCCGCCGAAACGCGGAAAAGAACGAGATGCGGCCTCACTGATGTCATATCCATCGGGCCGAGACGTGGTAAAGAACTAGATGCGGCCTCACTGATGTCGTATCCATCCGCCGACACGCGGTAAAGAACGAGATGCGGCCTCACTGATGTCGTGTCCATCCGCCGACACGCGGTAAAGAACGAGATGCGGTCTCACTGATGTCGTATCCACCCACCAACCATACATAGAACCACATTTTTTGCCAGTTCATTCTCCAGCTTGAGTTTGGCTCCACAGCCCTGCCAGTTTTCATAACTACTCTCAATTTGATTAGATGTAATTTATCAAATTTAATTTACATTTCGACACTTTGATAAGTAAATGATTTATGATTTCCGATATCTGGTAAATTCAGTTTTTCTTCCAGTCTGATTACATTACTGCTGCTGGACCTGGTGGTCACCTTTCACAAACTTCATTATCAAAGCCCAGACGGCCACTTGTTAACACAACATCCATTCTGTCGTGGGGGGGGGGGGTGCATCAGAGGCCCCCCCAACACAGACAGGAGCTCTACAGGAAGTGACTGAAAATCTGTTCTTATTCTGCACGAAACTTCCTGCAGCAGTTAGTTCCACGCCTACACACACACACACACACACACACACACACACACACACACACACACACACACACACACACACACACACACACACACACACAAAGTGCTTCATTCCGGGTTCAAAATCCGCGTCAAGGTGCTGGTTGGACGACAGACATGTTCCCGTTTGGGGGTTGGACACGGATCGGTCGTCATTGGTAACGGGAAGCGATGGAGACTTCTAGATGTGCTCGCACCGGGCGTTCCTATTGGACGCCCGATCAGATCGTGATGTCATCGGTTGTCTGACTGTCATCACACGGCAACGGTTAACACCGAGTGATGTCATCACGATGACACTTTGTTCCTCAGAAACCCTCCTGTACGACTGGGAAACAAATACCGGACATGAGTTTGACGTGTGTGTGTGTGTGTGTGTGGGGGGGGGGGGCATTCGAGGCTCGGATTGCAGAACCATGAGGTCACGCGGGTCATTCCAGTTTACAGTAACACCAGCATGACGCTATCTCAGTGACACAAGAATGAAAATGCCCCGTTTTCCAAATGCAACGGAAGCTACGCAAACGCTTCCTGCTGCCGTCGGCTCACGGGAGGGTCATGTGACCGCTGGTTGCAAGTTTCCCATGAGCCCGCAGATCCCCATTTCATGCTGGTTTGCATTTCTATGTTGCCTTGCCAAAGTCGCGACGGGCTCATGGATGGTTTCCCTCCCTGTGGTCATCACGTATGAACAAAGCGGCGCCTCCAGGGATCCGGAATGAAAGAGACCGCCCTTCAAAAAGTGGGACGTTGATTAATTTTGATTGGTTTCGGTAGAAATCTGCAGCAGCATGAGCTGCAAAAAAACTTTGCTTCAATCAAAAACGGAGGTTCGGATCATTTTTGCCTCAAACAGCTAATAAGAAGACTGTCCTGCCCCCCCCACCCCCACCTCCCTCCAAGAATCTGCAGGAAACATCAACTACTAGCCTGAAAACCTCTCGAACATGACCTCCATCTGGGGACAGCGGGACCACGAGAGCCTGCCGAGCATCACTGGCTGTCACAAGGATCACAATTAGGTTACGTTTCACGGCCGTCTGTATGTTTGGACGTTAATGTGCATCATTGGTGACACGCCTCGTGCATTCGCCCCAAACATGATTATGTCGGCGCAAGAGAGTAAAACACGGCTGAAATCAGATTAATCGGTCTGAAATGGAGCCCATCAGGAACGAAGAAGAAGCAGCAGCAGCAGCAGCAGCAGAGCGTGCGGGAGAGAAAAGGCCTTTACAGGTAGTCCTCAACTTACAAACACAACTGGTTTGGAGAGGTTGTTCGTAAGATGAATTGTTGGTAAGTCGTTATTGAGTGAATTTATCTAAATATTAACGTTCTATTCCCTCAGACTGACCAGAAACAACTACAGGACATTAAAACAACGCATAATAAATAAAATACAGGTTCAAGTCATTTGGAGTTCAGTTGTTCTTGATTTTCTGTCGCATTTAAAAACAAAACAGAACGGAAAAATAATAATCAAGTTTACTTGACTTTACATCCCTCCACCACAAATACTGGACTCTAAAAATCACTAAAACCGTTAAAAACACATAATATCATGTTACTGTACAATATATAAGAATAAAAATGGGTCATCATATTAAAATACGTACGCATTGTTCTATTGTTAAGCATCACATGTGATTCACGTGATCGTTTTAATCCAGATTAGTTTACGGTAAACTTTAATCCTTATAATTTAATCCTTGGAGAAGAAGAAGAAAAGACTTGAAGGAACTCTCTGCCACTTTTTAAGATCAACAACAACAACAGTCAGAGTCACTGTTGATGACCCGCTGTAGCACGACGCTCTGAGATACTAACAGAGACAACAACAACGCAGTGGTGCTGCCCCTGCGGGGGTTGTGGCAGAAAGCGGAACTGCAAGACAAAAGTCAGATATGGTCAAACGTGTTTGTTCATATCTACGAATGTTCGTTTGTCGAGGACTCCTTGTGTTTGCGTTGACCTGCAGACCAGCTGAACGGAGGTCATTTCAATCCCGACCGGCTTATAATGAAAACCAGCAAACGTTCACTCACGATGTGCAGCTAACTTTTAGCGAAAAACCCTCCGCCACCAGCGGTCGCGTTTCGGTCGAGATTCGACGCTACAAAGGAAATTTAACTGAATTTAAAATAAGTAAATAAGCGTTATCTAAATCCCTAACGGTCACCCCTGCTGACACGAGAACCAACAACAGACTGATCCTCCAGGCAGGACGGACCCTTTGAGCGCGTTTTCCTAACTTTTATTATACAAATGAAACGGCAGCAGCGTTCACTCACTGTTATTCAAGGCATTTGTTGCCGGAAGAAATATTTATTTATGAAGATTTTTAATATTTCAGATTAAAAAAAAAAAAAGATATCTTCATGTCAATACCAGACGTTTTTTTTTTCTCCCCCGTTTCAGAATCAATAGACCTTCTGAATGGTGGGTGGCTTCCAGGCACGTTAATCTCTAAACACCAAATTTTTTTTTTTTTCCGTTGGAGGAATTTCAAGCGGATGAAAGACATTTTAATTTTCAACTCGCACACATTCACGTCTATTTCAATCTTAACTGACGCGGATTGTAAGAAACTGAAAGAATCAGAATATTCAAAAAGGCCGGTGCAGCTTTCTTTGCTTTTTTTTTTGTTTGACAATGTTTGAACGGTTGCGTTTTCAATGACAACGGTTTACAGGTATTCACATGCTTGGAAAATTGTGACAGCATGAAGTCTGCAGCTATTCATGCACACACAATCAAAAACGGTGGCTCACAGCTGCAGTCGAGTGCCGATCAAACTTGGGGGGGGGTGGGGGGTGGGCATGCACGGTGAGAAGAGCGGGAAAAAAAATAGAAAAAAAGGAGGTCGCACTCATTGGATTTCACACCTTCAGGTGTGAAAACGGTGTTAAATTCCTCCTCCTGCAAAAAACCAGCTTTTTCTCCGAAGTAAAGACTTTGCTGTTTGGTAAAAACCAAACGAGCGCGTCGCTCTGATTGGCCTGCCGTTGTTGTTGTTGTTGTTGTTGTTGTTGTTGTTGTTGTTGTTGCGTGACGAAGAGGAGGCCGACATGACCGCCAGAGGAGGCCCGGCGCCGTGCAGAAATGAGGACACATCTTTCAGCATCAGTGCCTTCACTGTTTAGAGACGCACGCTAACACACACACACACAAAAACACACACACACACACACACACACACACACACACACACACACACACACTCACACACACACTGATATGAAGCATTAACTGTACATTTTCAATCAGAGCAGGAAGAAAAGCTTCGATTCTCTTCCATAAAACAACTAAAAAACCTCTAGAAGAACAAATGTGATTTGATATCATCATCATCATCACCACCATCATCATCATCATCATCATCATCATCAGACTTTCCACGGTTAAGGTCAAGCTATGTTTTGGTGTAACTAAACGTGGACTTAAATGCACTGCAGTGCACACAAACTTATTTTAAGTGCATGTATGCCCCCAGATGACTCCCTCCCCCCTTTCTCTCTACACACACACACACACACACACACACACACACACACACACATAGTGTGACCTCAGAATCTTGCACTCGGCACCGCGCTCAGCATACATGTGCTCAAATAACATGTCACCTTGGTTAACCTCACGCCGCCGGAGGACCCTCGCTGACTTCTGCTGCACGAACAGAACGGAGAAGAAATGTGGAAACAGACACACAGAGCAGCTCCAGCATTGGGGGGGGGGGGGTGAATTGTAAATAGTTAGGGGGTTGGCGGGGGGGGGGGTCCACACAAAACACAAACAGAAAACAGAAAGGCAGGACTGCTTACTATTTTTCCAGGAAGGATTAGATTTAATCCACGGCTCCATCCTGAGGTGTGAGGGGTTCTGATGGTCCTGCAGATACAGATCTGACCTTGAGGGTAGGGGTTGAAGGCTGGGGTAGGGTGGGGGTGGGGGGGGGGCAATGAGGCCTCTGCTGTTTCATGCAGATGTAACAGCTCTTCTTGCATTCTTGGAAATACTTTAACACGAGTCGAACAAAAAAAAAAAAGATGAGAAGCTGAGCAGCAGTAAACACGAAGCGACGCCTGAGGCTGGTTAGCTTAGCTTAACACAAACACTGGGGATGGGGGGAGGAGGAGGAGGAGGAGGAGGAGGAGCTGGAAGACACTTCTCTTTTCTTCACTCCATCTATTGTGGGTTTGGTCATTTCAACTGTTTGTGTCTCCTAACACCAGATGAGTGAAACCAGCCGTATTCTGGAGAACCAGATCCGACCAGAACGCCACTGATGGGGGGCCAGCATCAGCATCACTCAACACTGAGGGTTCCATAAATCATAAAAACATACAACCTTATCTGGACACCCCCACCCTCCCACCCCAAAGAGGTCACATTCATATAAAACCCCCCCCACTAAAGCAGAGGGTGTCCCTGCAGTCATGCGTCAGGTATATGGATGGCCTTCGGAACAGCCGCCTCCGGAGGAGGCCTCTCTGCTTTCCCGTCATTAGTGGAAACGCACTAATTAGGAGGCTTTGTTTACTGACAGGAATCTAGAGAGAGGCTCGAAGTTAGAAGCAATTAAATTATGGAGAGAACTGGGAGAGAAAGAGAGAGAGAGAGAGGGAGAGAGAATGGAAAAATGAGGCGGGCTCGCCATCCTCCGTGCGCCCTCTCCGCTTTGCGCGTCTTGGTGCGTCATCCTCTGAATTATAGGTTTGACTTTTGCAGTAAATCTAATCACTGAAATGCTTTGGATTTGTCCAGCCTCAGGTTTTATAAAGATGCGCAAACGTGTTGGGTTCGGAGACGTTCAGATGGAGTTTAAAGAAAACACCCAAGTCTCACGTCCTGCTGGTGCCATGAAGCAGCTCTGAATATATAAGTACTACTGTTCCAAATCAAATTTTCTCTTCAGCTCACCAACGTGATCTCATGACTGCATCGTGGTCATGCGTCTTAAAACGCTCCGCGTAATTCTGCGCTACGGTTACGCGCCGCTCTTCACGCTTGGAAATACTTGGAACAATCACTCACAAAAAAAAACAAAAAACGCGCACAGGCTCCCTTTTCTTTTCTCTTTTCTAACTGAAGCACAAAATGCACACACACACACACACACACACACACACACACACACACACACACACACACACACACACACACACACACACACTCACACACACTCACACAAACACAGGGACGGCATTCATGCCATGTGATCTCGCTAGGCATGATGCCAACGGCCAAACATGTCACTTACCAGAAATCTCTGAGACACGGCGAGATAGAGGGAAGCAGAGAGAGAGAGAGAGAGAGAGAGAGAGAGAGAGAGAGAGAGAGAGAGAGAGAGAGAGAGAGAGAGAGAGAGAGAGAGAGAGAGAGAGAGAGAGTGTTCTGCACATTTGCCAGTTTGTGAGCTCCTCGTGGGGTGAGTACAGTACATACAGCACCGTGAAGCCGCCACACTTATCTGCAATGTGCTGCGGTGTGTGTGTGTGTGTGTGTGTGTGTGTGTGTGTGTGTGTGTGTGTGTGTGTGTGTGTGTGTGTGGGCTTTCGATTCGGAGCACACACACACACACACAAAAAAGACACGTGATATTTGAGATGTGATGTGGAATTGTTCTGAGGAGCAATGCCATGTTTACTCCTCATTGTCTGGGTTCTTGGAAGGCTTCCTGAAAAGCATGTAGGAAGAGCCAAAGCATCCCGAATCTCTAACTCCTCTTCCTCTCACACCCCCCCCCCAACTCCCATCCTCATGCCCCCACGTTTCTGTGCATTTTCCAACATGAAATGACTGACCACGTGACCTAAGACTGTACAGCACCACCTGCATCCACTGGAAACAACCTGAACACACCAGCAGCAGCACCAGCAGCACCAGCTAGAGCAGTTCCCCCCCCCGCCCCTCCCAGGGTTCTGAGCTGAAGGGACAGGAATGTAAAGAACATGACGCATGACCCCCGAAGCACATACCGTCAGCAGCGACTCACGGGGGTGTCAGCCAATCAGCACCGAGGAGGAAGAGGATGAGGAAGAGGGGGGACGCGCCGGGGCCCAGCAGCTCCAACAGGTACCGGGACGAAGCCTCAGCGCGCCCGCTTTACCGGCTATTCTCTGGTTCTCAGAGCTCCACGGGAGATTGACGCATGAGTTTGTCCTCCCCCAGGTGTGAGGACGACACCGACCTCCCTTCCTTTTTCACGGGTTCGACAGGATCTCGTGCGCTCCCTCTCCTTTTCACGCATCAGTTCCATCTGAGAGCGCGTTGCCTGGTTCTCCTCGACACTCCCCTCCTGCGCATAGCCCCGGGCCCCCTTGTGGAATGCTGTATAGTGTCAGGCCTATGGAGGAAGGGCATCCCGGGACACAGCAAGAGCGCGCACCCCCCCCCCCCCCACACACACACACATGCGCACACACACACACACACACACACACACAGTAATACAGCTGTTGAGAGCCATCACAACCCCTCTGGCTGACATCCAAGCCCTGGATCGAGCTGTGGGAGGAAAAAAAAAAAAGCCCCCAGTTTCTATGTTCTACCGTGAACCCACTTCCACGTACTAGTGGTGGTGGTGGTGGTGGGGGGGGTTATTGACAAAAGCTGCCTTCCTATTGGCTGGCAGGTACACCTCAGGAGAGAAAAAGGAGGATGAAAACTTTCCAATCCAACTTTACATTATTCACTTCTCACCTCTGGCCCCCACTTTGCGCGCATGCGTGACGCACCGGGTCCGTAAAGATAAGATAAGATAAAGAAGAGCTTCTAAAAAGTTCTGTTGGTTCACAACAGAATCTAAGAAAGAAGGAAAAAGCAGCAGGAAATGAAGGAGGGAGGCGTGTATGTACAGTCAGATGAGTCCTGCAGGGTTCGGGTCAGGTAAACAGGGCCGCAACGGCTCTCCTAGGCGGGGGGGGGGGATCCAGCCCCGCCGGATCACCTCATCTCCCCCGGCTCACACCGGTCCACATCATCAACACTTCCGACACTACGCGGTCATTTTTCTACTCTATTCCGCTGAAAACTTGTGAATAAAATAGTCCCTGTCGGTGAGACGCGTCATGGGCGGAGAGTTTGTTCGTTCTGTCATGAGGTCGTGACGCAAACGCGGATTTGTCTGTAGACAAACCGAGGGAAGCCCGTTTCCTGTGGTCGGATCGCTTCACGGTTTAAACACGACTCCGGTGGAGAAGATCAGAACTACCGGGGGTGGGGGGGGGGGCTGATGAAACTCCTCCAGGACGGAGCGCAGCGCGGTTCGCTCCCGGTCCTGATCCTCCTTCACTCGTCTCACCGCAACTTTAGTTGATCGGATCGGAATGAAGGATGAACAAACACACAAACTGTGCGTCAACCAACACCAACACCCGGGCAAATACAGATGGAGGGGAGGGGTAAGGCGAGGAGGGGGAGGAGGGGGGGTATTTACCCGATATGTCACCAAATGTGTCAGCTGGCGTTCCCTTCTGGTCATCAATAAAGTTTGCGGGATGGAACGCACGCAGCAGGGCCCCCGGTTCGTCCCGCGTCGGTATCGCTCTAGTCCCGGATCGGCGGCTCTCCCCCCATCTCTCTACCCCTCTCTGTCTCCCTCTGCTCGCTTCTGCGCCTTTGCAGGAAGTGAACGCGGCTCACATGAACAGTATAGCCCGCAGCCTGACATCACGCGGCGCACGGTAAAGACTTTTCTTTTTAAAGACGCAGACGGGTTTTTTTTTTTTTTTTTTGCGCGGACCTTCCAGGTTGCCGTAGGTGCGCTGTCCCGCTGAGGTGTGTGTGTGTGTGTGTGTGTGTGTACTGCCTGTACGGACACATGAACCCGCTGCTCCCTTTAGGCTTAAAGGTGCAGACGGGACACGAACCGGGAACCACCTGGCGGCGGAGGCCGGACGCGAACTTTACGCGCGGGTTTGTGCGCGTGATTTGCGCACGGTAGGGCGTGCGAGCGCCCGCGCACAGGGCGCGCGCATGTGTTAATAAAACGTACATGTGTGGTCACCTCACGTGTCCTTTATGAAGTGTGCTCCGTCGTGCGCATGCGCGCTGCGCACCACGGAGCCTAAGCGCCAGCTGCTGGCGGGTGTCACCTCGATTCAACTTTTATTTACTGCAGACACATGACGGAGGAGGAGGAGGAAGATGAAGAGGAAGGGAGAGGGGGGTGGGGTCCAAAAGAACACCTGAACAGAACCGAATCCAAACCGGATCAAACCCACGAGTGTAAACCGTCTCAAAACGGACGCGTAAAGCTGGTATTTAAGATTATTATTCAGTGAATGTAGCAGATTATGACGTCAGTAGGGAAAAAAACCGCACCATGCACTATGGATTGATTGATAAATATTCTATTTAACTAATTTATGTCCCTCCTTCCTGTTTAGATCACCGGACTGATGATTCATTCCAACCGGCTCCCGTTGATAAAGAATAAAGCTCAGTTGAAATCAACACAAATTCCTCATTCCTCAGTAAATACAGTAACTCCTCTCTGGGTTTTATTTCTCTGGTGGGTTCAGGAAGTGACCTCCAGGGGGCGCTGCACCCCAACCGAACGGGGGCAGAGCTCCTCTTTGAAGGATAGAGGGAATGATGACGTCACACATTTGTAACCACGCCCACTGTCACATGAAATCTTATTTCCGGACGCGATGAGCTGAAAACGAGTCCGTTGCTTTAAATTCAGGGTTTTCTGGATCAAATTCTAGAAATTATTTTATTTCTGTCAAGTCATCCTCAACTCATGAACCCCCCCGCCCCCCCAACAAAAAACAAAACAAAAGAAGAAATGAAACTGAGCTTAATCATCATGTATACCACATGAACTCTGTCTCCAAGAAAACAGCTCACTTTGAAATAAACATTAAAACGTGGTCATAAAAACTATTTACATCTGATTTAAGACACGGAAAAACATCAAAAATGACAAATATCCAGAACAGAACTCGTCACAAACTCGTTCCTTCCTTGTTCACGGCTCACAGGACGGGATTGGAACCCAACCTGAAGTGTCAGGGTCCAGAACCAAACGAGTTTCATGAAAACACAGCAGAGAAAAAAATAAAGACAGGAAGGAGGAAGGAACGGGTAAGAGACACACACACAGCATTTAAAGCTGGAAACTACCACGGATATTCCACTGAACTGTACAAAAATATTCATGTTTCACCCCCCCCCCCCACATTGATCACATTCTACATCTTTTGGTCACTTGATCCACAGTCACTTCTTGTTCGTGACCTTCTCCTGTGGGTCGTGGATGTTGACACCGTGTTGGGTCAGATCCGGCTGATTTTGGCACAAATTACTTCTTGCCCCCCCCCCCCACACACACACACACACTCACACACAATCAAGAAGGGGGGTTGTGGGACAGCATCCAGCCTGACGTTACGGATTTTCATTCATAACCAGGAATGTGTGTGTGTGTGTGTGTGTGTGTTTTCCACGCGTCCACGTCACATGTCCACAAACACCATGAAGCACCATCCCAGCCCCCCCACCAGGAACATGGTGATCTGCATGCTGTAGATGATCAGGTCGTTGAGGAGGCCGAACTCCAGGCGCCGGTGTCCGAGGAGCAGCAGGATGACGGACAGCTTGTACTGCAGCCGCAGGAGGACCCGCACGGTGACGTACTGCAGGAAGAAGAGGGCCGACAGCGCCACCCACAGGAGGGAGGTCAGCAGGCTGCAGCCGAAGTACAGCAGGAAGCGCAGGAAGCTGTACATGCAGCGGGAGCGCAGGTACAGGTCGAAGTTGTTGTACTTGGTGCGCACCAGCTTGGACGCATGCGCAGAGCCGCAGGCCGAGTGCATGCAGGTGGTGTGGGGGCCGTGGAAGCTGCGCACCCGCCGCGGGATGGGAATCACAGGCATGGGTGGGCTACGGAAGCCCAACGGGGTGCGCAGGTGTGCGCTGCGTCCGGTGCGTCATTTGGAGGTGGATCAGAACGCAAGAGCGCACGTAGGGGGGGGGGCATCTATCTATCTATCCAACCGGTGGTCCGTGTGTCTTCTTCCGCTTCAGAAGAAGTAGATCCTGTGGAGAAACAAACATTCGTATCAGTTTTGAGCAACTTTCACACCTGAAACAGGAAGTGAAAGGCGTTTAATTTCGCGCCACGCGTAAAAGTTCTTTTTCCCGTTTGATCCAAACCTCATGCTGATGACTATCTGCTCCCGGAAGCTGACCTTTGGATGTTCCGGGGCTTAAACCAAGTAACCGTGCAGAACCACCGGGAGTCCCCGAGGCATCCCGGAGCCTCCGTCCGCGTCAAGAAGCTTCCGGTCGGTCTCCAAACGCGCGTTTTTACCGGCAACGGAAAACCGGGGTTTGTTTTCTGCACCGTGTAACCGGCCAGCGGAGAGCCGGTGTCTGCTCGTCCTGTCGCGAAACACACGAGTCATCCGGATGTGACGTCACCTGGAGATTTAAAGGGGAAGTGTCGCGGGAGCGAAGAGGAGGAAGATGATGATGATGATGATCAGCTGTTTGAAATAAACACGAGAACAGTTTTAGGTTTTATTTAGTCCTTCAGTATGAAATGACTGCATCATCATCATCATCATCATCATCATCATCATCATCATCATCATCATCATCATCATCATCATCATCATCATCATCATCATCGGGGATCCAAGCAGACCACAGAGTCCACCCAGACCTGGTTCCAGAAGAAGACCTGGACCTCGACGCCGTCTCACTGGTGCGACTAGAATCCAGAGAAAACCTCTGGCAGGAACAGAAGGAATATTCCAGAACGGGAGGAATGGATAAGATTCCTCAGGAACCAGAAGCTGGAGTCTGGATCTGGATCAGGTCTTCAGCTCAAAGAGGTCACGCGTGTGGACAGGTTCATTTTTGAGGACCTGAAGGAAAACAGAATGTGGAGATTTTTAAAAGCAAACTCAAGACCTTGGGTTTTAAATAAAAATGTGTTTATTGTGATTACTATTGTTAACCTTTAGTCTGGCTCTTAATTGAATCTTATTTATTTTATTAATTACAGATTTATTTATTTTACCTCTTTAGACTGTTTTTTTAATAGAATTTTATTTATTTTAAACTTTTTTAATCAAACATAAAGTTCAGGATTGAGTTTTTAGCTGGTGATGCCGAAAACCACGACCTCACCAGGAAAACCCACCAGTTCAAGTATGACTCTCAGTTGTATGATTCTAGATTAGATGAGATTAATAATCTGATATTGTTAGTAGTATAGTAGAAATCCAGGTCTGGAATCTGTCTCCTAAAACCTTCCTGCACATCTTCTCTGAAATTTTCTTGAGAGATGCTTCTATGATGGGTTGCACTATTTCTAATGAGAAGATTAATTGTGAGAATTAAAAAACAAAAAACAACGACCTTGAAGGGTATCCCTGCCTGTCAGATTGTTAGGAAGTGGACTGAATGA
Organism: Antennarius striatus; assembly: GCF_040054535.1. NCBI lineage: Eukaryota > Metazoa > Chordata > Actinopteri > Lophiiformes > Antennariidae > Antennarius > Antennarius striatus. Next base: position 19,409,252 of record NC_090790.1, read on the forward strand.
TGTCGACTCAGGAGGACAATCCACAGGTCAGTTCATTGTCGTTAAAATATGCAAATAAATAATTTTATGACAAATAAGAAAGAGCATTAATTTGTAAAAAAAAATCTATCCTGATGAGACAAGATGTCTAATCTGAACCAAACCGGTGTCGTTCGGCCTGGACGGTGAAAGCAATTCCACGGTGCGCCACTAGAGGGAGCTGTTCGTTCACCTTTCACTTCCTTCCGCTGCCAGGAGGCGCCAGTTCCTCCTCCATGATGCGGGTAGATTTAAATAAAATCCATCCCCTTGATCTCCTCGCTGTCTTTGATAAATGGACGCCATCCGTAAAAACCCGCAGAGCCAAGTTTAGGCACCGCAGCTCCGACATCTGGTTAATAAGTCCGTCCAGGCTGAGGAAAGTCCTCCGTCTGCGGCGATTATTCGGACAAACGGCGTCAATAAAGCGTCTGCCGGTGATTTAGGCGTCTGAGTGCTCTTCTAAACGAGGCGTACGGATTCTCATCAGGCACTACGGCAATATTATGGACTCATATTTTCACCTGTGAGCCGTGAGGATCTGGCGTCGTCTGAAGGTTCACCTGTGCGGCCTTCAATTTCCCCCCGAGGTCAAAGTGTCATCGCCAAGGTTACGAGCTAATCTAATCTGGATTTAAATCCAGGTGGAGCAGAAATGGCAAGCGGAGTCAATCCCTTCAAACACGCTAATAGGTTAGCATGACGCCAAGACTAGGCGAGATTAAAGGGGGCAAAAAAATGTCAGAATCCGCTTTTTACTCCTCCAGATTCAGTCGGGTTGAATCAATTAATTCATTAACTAAGTAGAGGTCACAGCCAATAGTTCAGCAAAGACGAATGAAATCAATCAGTACCGGCCAATAAGACGAGAGAGACTTTAATTAGTCAAAGTTTAATCAAAGCCTGTCTGTGCTGCAGGATTCCGCCTGTCAGTCCAAACTTTGGGTTCTAGTTTGAAAACGTGTCTCCGGTTTTGTCTGCTGTTAAGTTCTTCGTCTCTGAGGTATAGAATGCATGTCGCCGCTGATGCCCCCCCACCCTGGGTGAGGATGCTTTTCTGTTGAGGAATCACATTCTCAATGCAAAACTTCGGAAAGTAAAACAGATAAAAGTTAAAATATGGAAAAAGGGGGCCGAAACACTCATCCACTTCCTGGACGTTGTGTGTGCAGAGGTTGCCAAGCCTCTTAGAGCAAATTAATTACCCAATTAAATGAATTAAAATAAAAAGCCGCTGCAGGCGCTCCGGGGGATTTGCCTCCGAGTTTCTTTAAAAAAAAATAAAGTTGAGTTATTGAGGACGGAGTTCAGAGATGCTTCTGGGACGTTCACACATCTGCCCGGTGTCCTAATCCAGAAGAACATCTGCTGTCAGTAAACGGTTGATGCATGGAGATGTGGAACGTCTGGAGCTTGGGGGTTTTTATCTGGGGGGGGGGCAGCAGGTGTGTTTTACTCCCCAGGTGGAGAAACGCTTCAGGAATACCAGATCGTGTCGATCAGCGACGCACGTGTCCGATAAAACCACCCGACGAGGGTCGTCACACGTGGCCGGATTGGGACCCGGGTCGCCCGCTAATCCCAGGCTTTCGGGGGCGAGGCTGGATTACGTCTGATGGGAAAACATCTGTTTGGGTGGAACCCTGAAATGGAGGCGGATGCGATCGGGGTGGACCAGCCTGTAGTGGGGGGGGGGGCACGTCGGGATGGAGAAGGAAGCTGGGAAAATCTCGTTAGCTTCGTTTGTTAGCGGCTCAGGGACTCATCCTCATCTCATATATACACACTACATATATACTATATATAACATATATAATATATATAATATATTTAATATATTTAATATAATTCTGACTTTAACAAGTGAAGAAAACAAAGATTTAAAGGAGACTTTCACCAAACAAGAGCATTAACACTTGTTTAGCATATTTAGCATAAAGACCCATTTCATTTCTTCTTGCATGAAGCCATTAATATGTAGGATGATTTAGAAGACAGGGTGTGTGTGTGTGTGTGTGTGTGTGTGTGTGTGTGTGTGTGTATGTGTGTGTGTGTGTGTGTGTGTGTGTGTGTGTGTGTAGGTCTGGGGGGATTAGGCCTCATTCAGTTTGAAGAAGGAGGAGGAGGTTTACATCAACAAGGCCTGATTTGTGCGTCGGTGAACAGATGGAGGAGAAACTGCTCTGTTTGGAAGAGATGTGCAATTTATGAGAGAGTTTTTTTTTTTAAATTTTAATTATTAAAAAAAAAGCAGACAAAATTAAGAAGAAAAAAAAATCCGTTCACCACAATCATCTTTTTTACAATCATGTTTTTAAAAAAAACTTTTTTCTTTACTTTTTTTCAATCTATAACCTCCTGGTCTGTAAAAACTGTTTCACCTCTTCTTGTTTTACTTTTCAAATAAAATCTGAGGCTATCAGAACATGTTCAGGTCAGGAAAGACATTTTTCTGCTTTTTCCCTCGAACCTTTTGTGTCTTGCAGGAATATTTTCATCTTTTGCGAATCCTGTTCTTCTGTTACAGAGAGAGAGAGAGGTTTTTTTGTTTGCAGCCGTTGCTACGGCGACGGGTTTTAACTGGTGACGGCGACCAGGCAGCTGGAACAAACTGTCATGTGACCAGACATGCAGCTGGTTATGGGCGTGGCCATCCCCTCATCGTCTTTTATTGGTGCGCTGGGGGAGTGGGCGTGGCTCGGCAGACATCAGGTCCAATTAGGAACACACGCTACGACACACACACACACACACACACACACACACACACACACACACACACACACACACACACACACACGGAATATTTTGATCTTTTATTTATTAATGATATCCGGTGCTGCTCAGAAACGTATTGATCCTTTTTCCTGCAGAAGCTTTGATATTTTATCTGTTGATTGATTGATTGATTGATTGATTGATTGAGTTTCTTTATCTTTATTTCCACAAACAACGTTTTACGTCGACACTTCTGTTGGGACAAAGAGTCGGCGATGATCCTGGGGGGGGGCATATCCGATCGGACGCCTGTTGGCTTAACGAGGATGGAGGCTGACGTTCACGGCGACGGAGGCGCAGATGGAGGCCGTTAAACGGAGACGTTAGCAACCTGTGTGTGAGATAGGACTGTGTGTGTGTGTGTGTGTGTGTGTGTGTGTGTGTGTGTGTGTGTGTGTGTGCAAAGGAGTACGAGTGAAAGGATACCAGTCAGGTCAAGCTGGAACCACTAGCCGCCATTAGCCTGATTGGCCGGAGGGGTCATCGGGGGTCAATTGATGGGTCAATCACATTGTCGATTTGATGACCTCACCGCGCCGTTTGGCCGGGGGCCGGACTTCGTCGCTCCGCCGCCCTTCCGTCTGAGTTATGGCGTGCGCCGAAGCCCCCGTTACATTAACGCAGGGAAATCCATGGGATCACTTACGCTGATTTATTCCCGCTCGGCGCTGCATCAGCGCCGCGGCCGCCGCCCGCAATGCTAATGCAGGAAGATTTACGCAGCCCTTCCTGCCGGGTACCGTCAGTACGCCGTCGCCGAACGGAGTATCGGTTACGCCGTCGCCGTCAGGAAAACCGGAGCCGCGTGTGAGCCGGACCGGAACGACGAGCGGGCCAACGCATCGGGTTCCGCTGGGGATCGTTATCAGGACGCCACGAATCACACAGGAAGTACAGGAGGGGCGCGGCGCCCAGGTCAGAGAGACATTCCTCCACGCGCTGCTCCCAGGGACAGGTCAGGGGTCAAAAGGTCAAGGGTCAGGAAGCCGGCGACCTCACTGCATTGCATGATAAAAATCAATAAGAGTCACGACAAGATCAGAAGGAAAGAAACAGGAGAACGAATTTTAATCTACTGCAAACACACAAACACCTAAACAAACACACACGTAAACAAACACACACGTAAACAAACACACATGTAAACAAACACACATGTAAACAAACACACATGTAAACAAACACACATGTAAACAAACACACATGTAAACAAACACACACAAACACACACGTAAACAAACACACATGTAAACAAACACACATGTAAACAAACACACACAAACACACACGTAAACAAACACACACGTAAACAAACACACGTAAACAAACACACACGTAAATAAAACATACACGTAAACAAACACACATGTAAACAAACACACATGTAAACAAACACACACAAACACACACGTAAACAAACACACATGTAAACAAACACACATGTAAACAAACACACACAAACACACACGTAAACAAACACACATGTAAACAAACACACATGTAAACAAACACACATGTAAACAAACACACATGTAAACAAACACACACAAACACACACGTAAACAAACACACACGTAAACAAACACACACGTAAACAAACACACGTAAACAAACACACACGTAAATAAAACATACACGTAAACAAACACACATGTAAACAAACACACACAAACACACACGTAAATAAAACATACACGTAAACAAACACACACAAACACACAAATAAACAAACACACACGTAAACAAACACACGTAAAAAAACACACACGTAAACAAACACACACAAACACACACGTAAACAAACACACATGTAAACAAACACACACTAACACACACGTAAATAAAACATACACGTAAACAAACACACACAAACACACAAGTAAACAAACACACAAGTAAACAAACACACACAAACACACACGTAAATAAAACATAAACGTAAACAAACACACACAAACACACAAGTAAACAAACACACACGTAAACAAACACACATGTAAACAAACACATAAATGCACATACACACACACACACACGTAAACAAACACACATGTAAACAAACACACATGTAAACAAACACATAAATGCACACACACACACACACACACACACACACACACACACACACACACACACACACACACACACACACACACACACACACACACACACACACACACACACACACACACACACACACACACAGCGTTGATCAAACGTGGAACAGAAATCAGGTTCAGGATATTTTATCCTCAGCTGTCGTTTTTCCAGAGCCGTCTGGCGGCGCTGAGGATCTGATGTCGAGTCGGACACACAAAACACACACACACACACACACACACACACACACACACACACACACACACACACACACACACACACACACACAGACACACACAGCCACACGGTTTGGGGTTACCGCCGACTCGTCCAATATTAAACACACACCTCTATTATCTGCTACGGCTCTCCCTTTACAAGGGAACACACACACACACACACACACACACACACACACACACACACACACACACACACACACACACACACACACACACACACACACACACACACACACACACACACTTTCTCCCCTCAGTGACTATGAAACATTTTCCATCAGTTCAGAACTTCTTCATATTTTATCAGCCAGAGACTTTTAGAAGTTTCTTTTCCCTCAAACGCTCCTTCAGGTTCTTTCATTCTGGAATCATCTCGACCCGTTGCCGTGACAACGTTGGCGCCGTGACTGAGAGCTGGATCCGCTCATCCCGCCCTGGTGCGGTTTTGTCCCGTCTGCTTTGTACAAAGAGCGTTTAGCCTCTCCTGAATAATCCAGCGGCAGCATCCGGTAGACGGAGGCCTGCAGCGGTGAAACCCGAGAGCGACACCGGACACAAGGGGCGAGCTGGGGGGGTGGGTTTGAGTGGTGGGGTGGTGTGGTTTGGGGACATGTCACCTGACCCCCCCCCCACCTCCCCACACCACCCACCAAAAGGTGAAATCAACAGGATGGATGGTTGGTTGGAATAAACAGACTGGATCCAGAGACCATCTGGTGTGTGATGATTAGGGTTCATCTGTGTTCGATTAAAATGTCTGGAATCAAGTCAGCTCCATAAACGGACCCTCAGGTGTGTGTGCTCCTGCAGCGTCACACCTTTTTATCAGACCTCCTGCTGAAAATAGTTCCTCCTCCTGTGAGGGGGAAATATATATTTTCTCAATTAAAATTAAAATAAAAAAGTTCCTCACTGGATTTTTTTTTAATCCCGGCCGTCAATCCGACAGGTTTGTGTTTCTGTCAGCTGAACTGATGTCAGGAACTCACCGCCGCGTCCCTAAGAGGGCACATCCATCATCTTCAACGTGTGTGTGTGTGTGTGTGTGTGTGTGTGTGTGTGTGTGTGTGTGTGTGTGTGTGTGTGTGTGTGTGTGTGTGTGTGTGTGTGTGTGTGTGTGTGTACACACACACCACTTATGGGCTGTCAACATAAAGTGTAGAGCCTTGCCATAAAGTGACGACCACTGAGTGACTGACAGGGACGCTGCACCACTTTGTTCCTTATGTGTGTGTGTGTGTGTGTGTGTGTGTGTGTGTGTGCATGTTTATATGTGTGTGTTCTGTTGCTGGACCCCCCCCCCCCTTTGATATTAGGGTAATGACTACATCCACATCTTGGCTTCTGATCGTCCCGCTCCTCCTCTCTGACTTTCTCTCACTCCTTCTCTGCCCCCACCCCCCCCACTCGTCACGTGACCCTTCCCTCCACCCCCCCCCACCCCCACCCCCCACACCCTAACAGACCCTCCTCTTTCCCATCAGCATCCAGAGGCTGATGAATGCGTGGCCTCCTATTGATCCAGATGGGTGATGGATGATGGCTGGGAGATGAGTGATGGGGTGCAGGCAAAGGTGCCAATAAGGGGGCAGCCGGAGGGTGGGGTCTCCCCTACTGGTGCTAATGGGAGAAGACTGGGGGTGCTAACCGCTCAGCCCCACCTCCCCAACCTCAAACCACGTGCAGCCGCTTCGCCCCCCCCCCCCATTCATTTGCATTTTCCTGCCACACATCCACGGGTCACACCCCTGGTTGACATCGGTGGTCCAGTGTGTGTGTGTGTGTGTGTGTGTGTGTGTGTGTGTGTGTGTGTGTGTGTGTGTGTGTGTGTGTGTGTGTGTGTGTGGACACGTATGTGGGAGGAATACAGAGGTTTAGGCCTATTGAGTCTGTGTGGGTGGTGGAAGTGCTTGTTGGTTGGTGTGTGTGTGTGTGTGGGGGGGGGGGGGGGCAGGAGGGGTTTTTAGTATGAAAAGATGATGGATGACGGGGCAGGAGGGGAAGACTGCTCCACAGCTCCAAATTGATATCCCAGCAAATGTTTTTGTCTGCTGTGAAAAATGGAGCCGCAACTCTCATCTCCACTGCCCCCCCACCCCACCCACACCACCCCCCCCCCCCTTCCTAGTCGTCTCTCTCTGCATTGAATCATGCCCTGCAATCCATTTCATCCAAAGCATGACTTTCCTCTTCCCGGTATCCTGACAGACCCCCCCCGCCCCCCCCCCCCGCCCGCCCCCCCCCAGGTCTCTCCCGGCTTCACATCTCACAGCGTACCACCCCAGTACCATCTCGTTTCCTTGTTGCTATAGCAACCTGCTTCAGATGATTGTCCATCAACCCTTTCGCCATCCATCCCTGTCTCTTTGGTGCCCTTCCTGGCACGGCATTTAGAGAAACCCCCCCCCCGATCAGAGCAGACTATCAGCTGGTGACTATTAGAACGGCTGCGGGGGGAGGAGTGCAGGAGAAATTAAAAGTCCTCCAGGGAGGGGTGGGTGGGGGGTAAATACAGTCGTACACACAGGACAAGCTGTGTTGTGCACTTTTTTTAAAAAAAGGCTTCATGTGTGTTTAGAATGAAATTTCCGCACAAAAACAAGTTTCATGATAAAACAACAATATTATATTAACTTATTTGGTCAAAAGAAATTGAATTTAATGGATTTTAAATATCACATCATTGAGCAGGCAAAAATTACTTTTTTATTTTCTATATATTTTATAATTATAGATTTTTAAATTAGCGTTCAACTTGTAATGATTAGTATTGTTCCCATTATTCCAGATTATTCCAGCTATTGTCCTCTCATAAACTCATTAAACCTGGAAAATACATGGAAAATATGGAAACATGAAAAAAATCAACAGGTTAGCATGGACAACATATGTAAAGAAACATAATTTTATATAAAGTTATTTGCAGTAAATCTTAAAAATTGGATGTCACATGTTTCAGAAATAATTTTAGAGCTCAATAAAATGACATTTTAGTCTCATTTAAGGAAATCCTGAAGGAGTTTTCTTTTGCATCTCAGATAATATTCTATTTTTTTTAATAAAATGAAAAAAAAGAAAAAAATTATTATAAGGTTATCAGAATAACTAGTTTCTTGCCTGTACTTCCTCCAGGTCTCATTCTGATGAGAACAGTTTATTCATAATTGATAGAAATGCTGGCAACAAACAAAAAAAGACTTGTTGTAATTAACAAAAGTTTTCTTTTGCACTATTTATTTTGTGGATTACTATTCTTTTGCAGACTGAGGGGGTTTAAAGTACAGCTGATCTTGGTCTGGGTGAAAGCGCTCTGAGCTCAGGGGGAAAATCAAGTGTTGAGGATGAGAAATGAGGGGTTAATGTCGGGAGAAAGGGATGAGAGAGTTGAGCGATAACGGGGGGATAACAGGAGCGATAGGGATGAGCTCACTTGCTTTTGCTGTGCTTAAGAAAAGAACCATCTGCAGGAGAGATTGTCCCTCAGATTAGGAGTTAGGCGAAGCTCCAGTGGGAGGATTATGCCTGCAAAACAGAAGCAGCACTAATAGTGAACAATCCAGCAGAAGCTTCGCCACCCACCCAGGAACACATGTGAGGAGAAAACAGATAAAGACTTCAGCACAGACACAGGATCCATGAACATTACACACGCCTATCAACGCTGAAACATGTTCCTATTAACGCTGAAACATGTCCCTATTAACACTGAAACATGTCTCTATTAACACTGAAACATGTCCCTATTAACACTGAAACATGTCTCTATTAACACTGAAACATGTCTCTATTAACACTGAAACATATCCCTATTAACACTGAAACATGTCTCTATTAACACTGAAACATGTCTCTATTAACACTGAAACATATCCCTATTAACACTGAAACATGTCTCTATTAACACTGAAACATGTCTCTATTAAAACTGAAACATGTCCCTATTAACACTGAAACATGTCCCTACTAACACTGAAACTTGTCCCTATTAACACTTAAATCTGTCCCTATTAACACTGAAACATGTACCTATTAACACTGAAACATGTCCCTATTAACACTGAAACATGTCCTTATTAACACTGAAACATGTCCTTATTAACACTGAAACATGTCTCTATTAACACTGAAACATGTCTCTATTAACACTGAAACATGTCCCTATTAACACTGAAACATGTCTCTATTAACACTGAAACATGTCCCTATTAACACTGAAACATGTCTCTATTAACACTGAAACATGTCCTTATTAACACTGAAACATGTCCTTATTAACACTGAAACATGTCCCTATTAACACTGAAACATGTTCCTATTAACACTGAAACATGTCTCTATTAACACTGAAACATGTCTCTATTAACACTGAAACATATCCCTATTAACACTGAAACATGTCTCTATTAACACTGAAACATGTCTCTATTAACACTGAAACATGTCTCTACTAACACTGAAACATGTCTCTATTAACACTGAAACATGTACCTATTAACACTGAAACATGTCCCTATTAACACTGAAACATGTCCTTATTAACACTGAAACATGTCCTTATTAACACTGAAACATGTCTCTATTAACACTGAAACATGTCCCTATTAACACTGAAACATGTCTCTATTAACACTGAAACATGTCCCTATTAACACTGAAACATGTCTCTAGTAACACTGAAACATGTCCCTATTAACACTGAAACATGTCTCTATTAACACTGAAACATGTCTCTATTAACACTGAAACATGTCCCTATTAACACTGAAACTTGTCCCTATTAACACTGAAACATGCCAGTTTTAAAGGTAGTTTTAATTAAAAGTGGTTAGTCATGCACCCGTGTCTCTTTGTGAACGTTGTTCTCATGCACCTTTGTCTTTTCGTGGATATTGATCACATGCACCCTTGTCTTTTTTATGGACTTTGTTCTCATACACCTGTGTCTTTTTTGTGGACGTTGTTCTCATGCACCTGTGTCTTTTTTATGGACTTTGTTCTCATACACCTGTGTCTTTTTTGTGGACGTTGTTCTCATGCACCTGTGTCTTTTTTATGGACTTTGTTCTCATACACCTGTGTCTTTTTTGTGGACGTTGTTCTCATGCACCTGTGTCTTTTTTATGGACTTTGTTCTCATACACCTGTGTCTTTTTTGTGGACTTTGTTCTCATACACCTGTGTCTTTTTTATGGGCGTTGTTCTCATGCACATGTGTCTTTTTTATGGACGCTGTTCTCATGCACCTGTGTCTTTTTTATGGACTTTGTTCTCGTACACCTGTGTCTTTTTTATGGGCGTTGTTCTCATGCACATGTGTCTTTTTTATGGACGCTGTTCTCATGCACCTGTGTCTTTTTTATGGACTTTGTTCTCGTACACCTGTGTCTTTTTTATGGGCGTTGTTCTCATGCACATGTGTCTTTTTTATGGACGCTGTTCTCATGCACCTGTGTCTTTTCTCATGTGTCCGTCTCCGGTGAGACGGTGCTGAACGTGTCCGCTGGACGTTACAGATTCATGAACGTCTCTTCTTTCACACTAACCTGTACAACTGAACGCCATCAGAAGACGGCGGCAGAGGTTTCCTTGGAGTCAGTTGGCTCCTCCCCCATCAGACCCGCCCTGGACCTCCCGTTCCTCTGGTCTCCACACAGGTGCAGGGTGATCCTGCGCCTGTGTGGATAAAGGAACACGTCATCTGCAAATTAATTTTTTAGAAGCTCCTGATGAATTTGGAATCTTGGAATCCAGTGGTTGAAGGAACCATGAAAGCAGCAGCTAAAGGTCAGGACGATGTTTCAGCGTATCTACATCCTGCCTTCCAGCCAATCAGAGGCCTCCTCTGTGAGTCGATGGAAAAGAGCTAAAACTCCCATCAGGACGGTTTTACTGCCTTTGCTAACTTTAACACCTCAGATTTACAGTTGGGGGGTCAGACCCCTTGTTTTTCTTCGTCTACACAGATTTATAGACTTTGGGTGAGACTCTTTTGTCAGTAATTAACACGTCAGACACACACACACACACACACACACACACACACACACACACACACACACACACACACACACACACACACGGTGTCGGAGTCTGTCACCTGATTCAACCAGAGGTGTTTGATGAGGCAGCAGCTAATAGCGGTTAGCAATTATAATGAGGCAACAGGAGGAGTGGGGGAGCCCCCAAACAGTCCAATCAGAAGGAGCTCCGCCTCCGTAGGGGAGGTCACATGGTTAATAAAGAAGGGGAGGAGCTGGAATCTGATTCTGACTGATGCTGATCACGAACCCGTCCATCTCTCGTTTCTGTTGCGCCCAACGTGACCCCAACGCTCCAGTGGCTCCTCCCCCAGCCGTTCACACCCATGTGGACCTGGACTGAAGAATTTAGCCCCCCCACCCTCACCATGTTTCAAACACCAATCAGGAATTCCAGTTTAAATTTCATGCATGGCTTTTATTTTCTTCGTCCGCCTGGACGACGGGTTGGCGTTCCATCCAGCAGCTGGGACGTGAACCCACCCAGTTCACCCCATAATGTCCCGGTTGTCTCTCTTTAATGGCCTTGATATAGTTTGATTGGTGGATTAAACACTTATCCCTCCCCTCAACCCGCCTTATTGATTTTCCCGCGTCCCTCTCTCCCCCACCTTTTCTATCCCACTCTTAAAGGTGAGGTGTACGCGCCGGCTGATAAATAGCAGAGGATTGATTTGTATTTAATTAACAATTT